>NC_056735.1:880209139-880509139 GCF_019279795.1 Protopterus annectens | reverse complement strand
ACATGCAGACTCTACACAGAAAGTACCCAGCCCGTGAATCGATCCAGAAAACCTCTTGCTCTGAGTCGACAACACTGTCCAGTGTGCCACCCCTGCATACCACTTCACTGTTTAATAGAGAAGAAAGTGTAAATACCTGGCTTGGGATTATGTAAATATTTTTGTTATATTTATTTCAGGTATAATTCGTCTTACTATTTTGCAATGTTCAGTATACATTGACGTGACTGTGATTCTCTTGTGTCTCAAGATTCCAGTGTATGGTGTGTCTGACTGTAAGTGCCTGTGTGCAGTCTGTATAAAATTTGGGAGAATTCTGTTTCCCTCTGATTTGCAGTTTAACTCTTTTTTGCTTATAGAATAACATTTGCGATTCTCCTGTTTACTCCTACAGCCCAAGTTGTGAACAGTAGGAGTATCCCTCGTGCCTACAGCTCTTATGAATGCTCCTGATTTTAAATGTTGGCATTTCCCTGGGGTGAACATTTAAGGATCTGTAGTCTTGTTTGGTGAGCTCCATGACTGTGCTTTTTTATATTCCATGGGAAAAACTTGAGAAAAGCTGTAATTTTCTGCTTTTGTTGGCATCGGTTGATGCCCTAGGACTGGGGTTACATTTCCCACACGCACAGCCACACACTTCTGCTGCACAGATACTGTGCTGTGCACCAGGTCTTGCTGTCAGGCTGCTTTGAAAGTACTAATTTTTACTCTACAAAACAATTACTTCCTGTTTACTGCTCTTGCAACTGGTGATCTGATATTGTTAATCCTCATTCATTCCTTATGCATGGGTATAGTTTCCGACCTCGGAACCGAGCCAGCCATTTTCCAAGCTCGCGTCAGCTACAAACTCTCGAGCTAAACTATTACCCACAACCCCCCTCTCCCTGTTACCTCAGATTTCGTTTGCCGCTTTGCCATTCGGTCATGTTAGGCTGCTTCTCTTGAGATAAGTATAGATATTTGTTGTCAGACTAGTCATATATATATATATATATATATATATATATATATATATATATATATATATATATATATATATATATATATATATATATATGCATATATATATTATATATATATATATATATATATATATATATATATATATATATATATATATAAAACTTTTTTGTCAGAAAAGTTTCTATTTTGTTGTCTCTTACCCTATCGCATTTAGCGACCATATTTTCTAGACTTTTCTTCTCTTTACTCTGCACCTTTTACCACAAGGTATTTCTCCCTTACCATCGTTGGTAATGTCTTTCTTTCTTCATACCTTCGGGTATTCTTTTGTACCATTGCTGGTACCCTTTCTACTGTCCCCTTTTTCTATCATGGCACATAAGAAAGGTAGTCCGGGATTCAAAAGGTGTTCTGATTGTGGACACAAATTACCTACATCATATGCACACTCTATGTGCGTTTATTGCTTGGGTGTGTCCCACTTATCTGTTGACCCGCCCTGTGCTATTTGTAAAAATTTTTCTAACAGAACCTTGTTGGAAAGGAAAAATAAGTTGTTGCTGAAGGGACTTCTCAAATCTCCCTTTTCAGAGGCTATTTCTGGGTCAGAGGCTTCAACCCCTCCTAGAGCCCATAAAAAATTTTTGGATAATCCTACTAAGGCCAAGTCTTTGCCTTCATCCCTGGCTGGGGACTCCCGCCAACCAAGACCTAAAAAGGATAAAGTTTCTGCTTCGGAGCTCACTCAGTCAGCCCCAGTGCTTTCGGTGCCTAGACCTTCGGCACCATCAGTGATCTCGGCTCCGTCTTCTCCTGTAGCCTTTACTATATCGGCACCGAAGGGCTCCTCGGTTCAGACTATTACGACTACTGGATCGGTACCGACCATTCAGTCGGCACACACCTTGACCACGTCGGCTCCGACATCTTACTCGGAACCAATGCCTCAGTTATTGGCTCCAATTTTGTCGGTTCCAGCTTCGGTACCGGCAACCACTTCGGCACCGATCCTTGTGTCAGTGCAGACTGTGACCTCGGCACCAATGATTACCTCGGTGCAGACACCCGTTGTCCAGTCTCTCTCTGCACCATTGTTCTCAGTGCAGACTGGTGAGGTGGGCACAGAGCTTGTCTCTTCTGTGAACAGACCTGTTTCTCCCTCAATCTATGTGAGGTCCACTAGATGCCTTTCCGAACACGACGTGTTGCGTCTTGTGGATCAAGTACTTCTGGCCAGAGGTATCCTGCCCCCCAGGACCTATCCTTCCTTGGGAGGTGATCACCCATCTCCAAAGACCCCTTCTTATTCTCCTCCTTCATTGCCTTTGACGTCCATTGATATTGCACAGTCTTCCCCCTCTGCAGTTCCCTTTATGGATCTCACTAAGGAACCACAGTTGCCTTCATGGTTCTGATACAACCCAGGATGACAGTTGTGACACGCGTAATTTGCTGTTCCACAGCCATCCAGGGACTCCGTGTCGGCAGGCTGAGCCACTTAGGGGAGGGGTGACCCCTGTCCTGGACACTCACCCCTCTTCAGGTGGACCAGCTTTTCAACTGATGGAGAAGGCTCTGGCTTTTGCTGGCGATACTGTGCTGCCTATCCCCCCGCCCTCCTCTGGTACACTGTTTTTACAAGCCGCACCTAGCGGACACCTGGTGCAAGGGCCTCAGGACATATTCCCACAGGAAACCCCTTTTCCGCTGTATTCCCCAGCTTCTTCCTCTGAGGAAATCCACCAGAAAAGTTTGTGTAAGAGGAAGCACATCCTCCACAGAGGAGTCCCTCACTGAAGACACAGACTTTGATGAGGGGGAAGGATCCCCTCAGTCACCCTCTGAGGTATCCTTTGGTGATATCCTCAAAATCCTTAAACAGAGAGGTGACTGGCAGCCGTCTAATCCAACCTCTGAGGAGTCTGTGTTCCTGTAGGCCTTTAACGCTTGGCCCCCACCTCCTGGGTTACTCCACCTGCCGATGAACTTGTCCGGCTCATCATGCAGCGTGCGTGGAAGGCTCCTGACACTGTCGAGGGTATTCCCCGGAGGCCAGATAAGATTTTGTCCCCTCCTGCTACGGATCCCTATTGGTCTAAAGGTCTTCCTCTGGATGCTGTGGTGGTGGTGGCCACAACAAAAAAGGATCTGGCGGAAGAAGAAAGCCAGACTGTCCATCCGCCTAACAAAGAGTCCCGGGCCCTGGACCGGATAGGGAAGCACACCTTTGCATCAGCGACCTTTACTATCAGGTCCCTGAATTATATGGCACACTTTACCAGGCTTCAAAGGGATCTGATCTCCGAGCTCTCTGAAACCTTGGCCAGTGCCGTGTCTGATGAGGTCTGTGACAAAGTGGCCTCTCAGCTGGCCACCATTGAGTCAATATCGAACTCCTCTATGCGACTGATATCTCACGCATCAGAAGGAGCAGCTAGAGCGGCGGGTTCAGCTGTGGTCTTGAGACGACAAGCCTGAATGCGCTTGTGCAATTTCGCGGAACCCTTTAAGGCTTCCTTTCTTAACGTTCCCATTGAGGCCTCTTCGTTGTTTGGACCCAAAGTTAAAAGCACACTGGCCAGATGTGAACAGGACGGTAAGACCCTTTCTGCTGTAGGTGTCCGTTATTCTTCCCCTCAACGTGCTTTCTCCCGAAACCAAAAGAGTGGGAAGATATGGTTCAAGAAACCTCAGGGTCCTTTCTGTGACACACAGGCTGAGTTCTCCCCTAGAGGCAGAGGGGGAAACTCACAGGGAAGATGCTGCTTTTGGGGCAGAGGGGGTCCATGTAACCAGGGTTCCAGGGACTCTTTCCCTGGCCAATCCTACCAGCGCTCCTGATGAGTGGCCCAACTCCTTTCCTCTGGAGGTGGTTGGGGGACGTTTCTCCTTGTACCCTTCTGCCTGGCTAACCATCACCACCGATTCTTGGGTACAAAGGATTATAACTAGAGGTTATCATATCCCCTTCGATCTTTGTCCTGTCCCTTCAAAAAACCTTCCCAACGTTCCACCCAGTCAGAGGGAAGAAGCAGCACTAGAGATAGAAAAGCTGCTAAGAAAGAGAGTTATCCAAATAGTCCCTTCAGACCAGATAGGATCCGGATTCTACTCAAGACTATTTTTGGTGCCAAAGAAAACCTGGGACTGGAGACCAATTTTGGATCTCAGTGTATTGAAGAAGTTTGTGAGAGTACAAAAATTCTGTATGGTCACAATACAGTCTATCCTCCTGCTTTTGGAAAAAAATGATTGGATGTGCTCGATAGATCTTCAAGATGCGTACTACCACATAAAAGTGGACAGGCCATCAAGAAGATTTCTGCGCTTCCATGCAGGAGCCAGTCACTACCAGTTCAGAGTACTGCCCTTCAGACTCTCTACAGCCCCTAGAGTGTTCACAAAGTGCATGGCAGTCGTCACAGCTCACTTGCAACTACAAGGATTCCAGGTGTTTCCATACCTAGACGACTGGCTCATTTCCACCCCCTACAGACATCTACTGGAAGAAGCCCTGGCATACTCTCTCCTCGCTGCACAAAGGCTAGGCATAACCATAAACTGGCAAAAATCCAATCTCACCCCATCTCAGTCCACAGAATTCATAGGGGTTATCTTGGATACAAAGAACTGCAGAGTTGCCATTCCAGAGCACAGGATTCTAAGGATAAAGCAACAACTGATCCAAATCCTTTCAAGAGAGAAATCCATAGCTCACTCTGTCCTACAACTGTTGGGTTCCATGGCAGCCTCCGTCACCATTGTCCCCTTGGTCAGGTTTCATATGAGGCTTCTACAATGGCTACTGCTCACCCAATGGTATCCTTTTCAGCATCCTCTTTCAGCCAAGATTCGAGTATCCCTCAGGTGCAAACAGGATTTAAATTGGTGGATGACACAATCCGTCACAATGGTCTCGCCCCTTCTCCCCCCAGCAACCCAAGGCCACAGTGACCACGGATGCCTCCCTTATGGGGGGGGGGCTGTGTCAGGGACAGACAGTCCAAGGCACTTGGTCCGAATTGGAGGCCCAACTGCATATAAACGTTCTAGAGCTGAGGGCGATGCTTCTGGCGTTAACAAGCATTCCATCCCCTGCTGCCGTCTGGGACGATTGCGATTCAATCAGACAACATGGTGGTGGTCTGGTACATCAACAAACAAGGTGGAACCAAATCTTACCCCCTTTGTCGAGAGGCCATGAGGATATGGCAATGGGCGATGGCTACCAACCGTTTTCTTCTAGCAACGCACATTCCCGAGAGTTCAAACGTGATAGCTGACAGACTCAGCAGGTGCATTCTACAACCTCACGAGTGGTCCCTGAATCCCTTGATAGCAGAGGAGATCTTCCACCACTGGGGCTGTCCTTGTTGCGACCTCTTTGCATTCCCAACCAACTACAAATGCAGCAACTACTTCGCCTTGATTCCCCCTCCGGGACAGTAACCCAGGGATGCTCTAGTCCACGATTGGCCCTCGGATCTTCTTTATGCATTCCCACCTTTTCCCCTCATTCCCCAGTTTCTGAAGAAAGCCCGTCAGTTGAAGAGCAAGGTGATCCTCATAGCACCATATTGGTCTCGACAGATTTGGTTCCCCTTCCTTTGGCCTCACCTACTAGATCGACCATAGATTCTCCATCCAGCCCCGGAGTTGATCTCACATCCGCAGAACCTGATTCATCCCAACTTGGACAGCCTGAAGCTCACAGCTTGGCTACTCCAATTCCCTTGATTGCTAGGCAGAATGATCTTTCTTTACCAGTAAGTGACATTCTCATTGCATCTCATAAGTCTTCCAGTAGAATTACTTATCAAAGCAAGTGGAAAAGATTTACCTGTTGGCTGAAAGAAAAACAAGTTAGATCCCTTCTCAGCACCAGTGTCGATAATACTAGAGTATCTGGCCGACCTTTTCCATTAGAGTTCATTTGGCTGCAATATTTAATTACCATGAGGGTGTCCAAGACTCCTCTTATGTCACACAAATTGTGCAAGACCTTCATAAAAGGTATGAATCATCTGAAGCCACCTTTTAGAGAACCTATTCAACCATGGGATCTATCGTTAGTTCTACCAGCTCTGACAATGCCACCCTTCGAACCAGCTTAGTCTTGCAACCTCAAATATTTGTCATGGAAAACATTGTTTTTGGTCATTATTACTTCTGCCAGATGCATCTCTGAGCTTCAAGCTTTATGCATCAAGACTCCATACTAGATTTTTCAAAGAGATAGAGTGTCTTTGAGAAATAATCCTTCATTTCTGCCAAAAGTGATCTCTGAAATGTCCATTAATCAAACCATTGAATTGCCAGTTTTCTTTCCCAATCATTCAAACAGAGGAGAGTATTGCCTACATACCCTAGATATTCACAGGCAATCCGTTTTTACTTAAACAGGACTAGGTCCTCTCATAAATCTGACCAGTTATTTTTGGCCTATTCTGGACCTAGATTAGGATCTGCTGTTGCTAAGGTCACATTAGCTAGATGGTTAAAAGACTGTGTGACCTTCATTTATACACAACGTAATATTCCGTTGCCTACTACCATGAAGGCTCATTCGACAAGGTCGGTGGCAACTTCTGCTGCCTTCCATGCCAGAGCTTCTTTACATGACATCTGTGCAGCTGCAACTTGGGCTACGCCTCATACCCTCATCAATCATTACAAATTGGATTTGGCCTCCAGGGGAAGAGCATCTTTTGGTTCTATGGTGCTCAGGAATATCCTTCCATGAGAGCCTCCCAAGAATAGAGGTAGCTGGGGACTCTAACCCATGCGTAAGGAATGAACGAGGATTAACAATATCAGATAAACAAGTTATGTCTTACCATAACGTTCCATCTGTATTGTTGATCCTCGTTCAGTCATTACGACCCTCTCTCCTTCCCCCTCCTGTGGCTTCTAGTGGATCTCACCATCCGGTTCTCTTAGGTCATTTGACCAGAGGTAGCCTCTACCTTCATTTGACTTGCAAACTCGATCTGAGGTAACAGGGAGAGGGGGATTATGGGTAAGAGTTTAGCTTGAGAGTTTGTAGCTGACGCAAGCTTGGAAAATGGCCGGCTCGGTTCCGAGGTCAGAACCGATACCCATGTGTAATGACTGAACGAGGATCAACAATACAGATGGAACGTTATGGTAAGACATGACTTCTTTTTTCCAAACACTGTGGCACAGGCACTTGACATTCCTGAAAAACTCATCAGTTGGATAGCAAGGTGTCTGTGCAGCTCGGGATGGGGCCATCTGGGTTACGTTGCTAGGACTATGTTTATAGCTGCACACTCTTTAAGACTGTGTAACAGGTAGCTTATTAGCTGAGTTTAAGATGATGTGACTTTGGAGTCTGTTTTTTTCTCCCCTTGTCTTGCATAATCAGTGATCTGGACAACATTGCAGGCTAATGAAGTTTCTGCCATGTTCTTTTGTGGCTCAACTAGAGTATTCAGAGACAAAAGAAAAAAAATTGCAGTAAGGCATTTAACACAGAAATAGGCAGTTGTCCTTCCATATCACTGTTGTAGTATTCATAACCTAAGGGATCTCTTGCCTAGGATAACCAAGTGTCTGGCTAGTATACCAAAGCACAAGGACTAGGACAAAAAAGGTGACATATGGGCGCACATACTCAGAACTACTTTGCCACCAGTCTGAACTCCATCGTTGAACATTGCTCTGAATGCCTTTCTGCTGTGCTGGTTACCAAGCCATGTTTCAGGTAAGTACCTCATTGGAGTTTCTCTTTATCTTTCTTTTTTATTTAGTGCGGCTGGGTTCATGTCATCCAGAAAGAGAAAATGACAATGTGGGAGGCAGATTCCCCATAAAGACCATCACAACCAGTGTCTTTTCTGATTGGGTGTTTTCCATGACCACCATATGCAGTGTTGTAGCTGCCAGGCTTTTGTCCCTAAGACCCTATGTAGTCATCTCTCCTCTTTATCTATTTACCTTGAATACCAACATATTTCCCCTATAGTTGAGGATCATCAGTGTGAATGGCAGGATTTTACTCAGCTGCTACTGTAATGCTTTAATGACTTTAGCACCTGCTCAAGGGTTGTCTGTCCCTGTCCCTCCATGGTCTTCCACTCCTCTTAAAAGACCCAGAGAACTACATTTCTCAGATGAGAATCTGGATTCTGGGGAAGAGTCCCTAGCTTACACTTCTCAAATGCCTTCCCCCTTGGACTATGGTTCAGAAGAAGAGGATTCTGTTAGTCCAGATTTTCCTTTGGAGGAACTTTCCTTTGAGAGGATACTGTTGCCCACACGAAGGAATTTTTTAAGTAGGATTGCTTTCAAGTCTATGATACTCAGAGGATGTTTTATGAGGTCCTGCAAATGGAGTCTGCTAAGCCTTTTGTTGTTCCTCCAGCTCTACCTGCCCTCCTGGATACCTTTTCAGCAGCTTCTATGACTCCTGAATTCTCAGCCAACTGCTCACAAGAAACCTGATACATTTTGCAAGTTTCCTGACAAATGTAATTTTCTGTATGAATACCCTTCTGTTGATCCTTCTGCAGTGTCTGTCTCATCTGACAAGCCCTGTAAGCTGTTGCACTCTCCCAGGTTGCTTCCTTTAGATAAAGATAGTATGGCCATGGAGGGGCTTGACAAAAAGTTTTATACTGCTGCCACCTTATCCTTTTGGGCCATCAACTACCAGACTCCTATGACCAGGTGTGTTTGACCAGGTGTGTTTGACCCTTCTCTTTCGGGTTTCCAAAGTGGTTTCTGACCTTACTTACTGACTCTGAATGGAAGGCTTCTGCCTTTTCCCTGTTGAGCTCTACCTCTCAAGTTGCTTGCCACTCTACTGCAGCCGATGCTTCCTCCATGGCTGCTGCCTTTGGTTCTGTTATGAGGTATTACTCTTGGCTTCATCATCAGGCTTTGCATGATGACATTAAGGCCAAACGTTTGGATGCTCCTTTGGATAATAAACATCTTTTTGGTCCTGCTGCTGTTGCTGCTGAACTTTTCAAGTCAGTGCAGGACAAGTGTAAAAAAAGCCTTGCAGGAGTTGAAAATTTATTTTTGTTTCTCCTATCTCCAAGTTTCAGAGGAATTACCCCTCCAAATCTGCTTTTGTTTGCTGGCAGCCTCACCCTACACCCAAGGGAAAAAGGGGTTCAAAACATATGCCTCCTGATAAGTCTGCTCAAACCCCTACTTCCCAGAAACCTGCTTTTCAGGACAAGCTGAGTTCCATTTGACAGTTTGCTTCCCCTTTCCATCATTGAGGTTCCCTTATCCCTCCATCTTTAACTGTCTCTTCCAAATTGGTTGAAGATCACGGTAGACTCTTGGGTTCTGTCAGTTATCTGCCAAGGATATTTCATGGTTTAGAAATCCCTTCCTTCATTTTGGCCATCCCTCAACCTGCTTGGGAACATTCCTCTTTTCCCAGAGGTGCTCCATTTTATTTTGCTCCAGGGCACCATTCAAGCTGTATACCCTTCCCAGGTACCCAGGTAGGGAGGGTTTTTTATTCCAGAATGTTTTGGATTCCCAGACAGGAGGGTACTTGGAGACCAATTCTAGACCCTTCCCAGCTCAACACTTTTCTCAGTAGTCCTAATTGTTGAATGTTGGCTCTTCTACCCCAATCTTTTCTGGTCTCTCTGGATCTCAATGATGCCTACCTTCATATCCCCATCCATCCCCTTTTCAGGAAATGTTTATCTTTGTCTGTTTCTTATTTACATTTTGAGTTTTCTGCTTTGCCCTTTGGCTTATCCACTACCTCCAAGGGTATTCATCAAATGTCTCACTCCTGTCATTGCCTTTTGCAGGATGAGAGAAATTCAGATATTTTCCTATCTGGGTGATCTGCTCATTCAAGCTTCTTCCCCCAGTGCTCTCCTTCAGGATCTCCAGTTTAGTATTTTTCTGTTGCACAGCCTGGGGTTCACCATAAACTTCCAGAAATCCGCTCTGAATACCTCTCAACTGTACAGATTTTTGCAGAATGTAGATTTTTGCTTCATATTTTTGGTCTGTTTTTCATACGGTTGTGGTTTTCTGACAAATTAGTGGCAAATCATTAACAATTAAAGTTAAAAAAATAATAATAGACCTTTGAGTTTCAGGTTTCATACCCTTCAGTAAATTCACGCTAATGCAAAACCTGTTATTCTATCAACTTTCTAAGTTTGTAAGAGCAATATTAAAAATTGTCCCTATTTTTGGCCCTTTGTCCCACTTTTATTCATGGCTTTGTCAAGATTTCTTGCTCTAAGAGGTTGAGAGATATGGCCCACTGACCCATACCTCTCAACCTCTTAAGAAATCTGGACAAAGCCATAAAAAAGTGGTACAAATAGGGATAATTTTGAAGTATTGCTGTTAGGACTTAGAAAGTTGATAGAATAACAGGTTTTGCATTAGCATGAATTTTCTGAAGGGTATGGAGTCTAAACTCAAATGTCTATCATTATTTTTCTAACTTCTGTCTTTAATGATTTGCCACTTATTTGCCAGAAAGCCACAATTTTATGAAAAATGGACCAAAAATATAAGGCAAAAATCTGGACCTTCTGCAAAAATCTGTACAGTTGAGAGGTATGTCTGACCCCTTCTCAGGATCATATTTTCCTTGGTTGCAGGAGTCAGACTATCCCCATGCTGGCGTCTCTACCGATCCCCAAGACCCCTCTCCCTTACTGCCTTTTTCCAGTCTCTTCTTCCACTGGCATCAGTCATGGCCAGAGACTTTCTCAGGGTCCTCAGGTACATGGTTTCCACCATTCTCATGCTCCCTCTGGCTAGGCAGCACATAAGGAAGCTTCAGTGGTACCTCAAGTCAGTATGGCTGCAACATTGCCACCCTATGTACTTTCCAATACTGTTCCTTCCCTGTCTCAAGCACAAGCATTGGTGATAGATTCATCAACTTTATCTCAACCCAGGGCTTCCTTTTCAAGCTACAGCCACGACTCAAGCTCTCTACATACACCCCAGACAGAGGATAGGGGACCTCTTTCATCTCTCTCAAAGTTCAGGGTCTATGGGCTCTGCATCAGAGTTCAGACCACATAAATGTAAAGGAGATGAGGGCTCTGCTTCTAGCTCTTCATGTTTTTCATTCCCTGTTTCATCCCCGGCCCCTCAAAATTTTCACAGACAACACCCATAGTGATGTGGTATGTTAGTAAGCAAGGGGGTAGAGGGTCCTATCTTCATTGCAGACTAGCTATTCAAGTCTGGGATCTAGCTGTCTGTTATCAAGCGACTCTTCAGGCAGGTCAGATTCTCTTGGAGCACAATCTAGTGCAGACTCTGAGCAGGTCCAGCACACAAGCTCATGAATGGTTGCTTTGCAGAAATGTGTTCCTGGACACTGTCCATTGGTGGGGTATTCCTCAGGTAGATGTTTTTGCCTTCCGTCTGAACAGAGCACTTCCTCTATTCTGTTCCTAAGTACTCTGGCATGGAAAGTGGATGCTATGTCTTTTTCCTTGGAAGGTGATGTTTCTGTACATCTTTCTTTTCCTCCTCCTGCTACCACATGTCTTGCACAAGATAAGACAGGACTCTTCCAGAATTTTGCTATCGGCTCCTTTTTAGCCTGGCCCAGACAGCATTGGTTCCCCCTTCTTTCTTACTTGGCCAGGGAGAAACTCAAGTTACCTCACCAAGTGGATCTTCTCACACAACGCAACGGGTCTCTTATCGATCCTCACTTGTCCACTCTTCTACTGACTCTGTGGGTGAAAGGATTTTTTTATCCGTTTTAGGCACCTCTTTTCTGAGGACGTGCTTTAGGTCCTGCAGGAGGCCAGGAACCCCACTACCAGGAAATCATACATGTCCAAATGGAAGTGATTTTCTGTCTGGCGCCTCTCTCTCCATCTGGATGCCCTATCTGTGAAGGTTCCTGTGGTTCTCTTATTTGTGTGATCTGCTCCATGCCAGGGTTAGCGTATTCTTCAGTGAAAGCACTCCTGTTAGCAGTTACTGCTCGTCTGCCCTTGACTCCTTCTCTGGTCTCTAGATTTGAGGTCAAGCAATTTCTTAAAGGTGTCCGTCATATCAGGCCTCATAGGAAGCCAATTCCCCCTTCATGGGACCTCAGGTTTATGCTTGAAAAACTGTCTCTGGCTCCTTTTGAGCCTGCTTTTTCAGCTTCCTTGAAACATTGTACTTGGAAGACTGTTCTTCTTTTGGCCCTCACTTCAGCTTAGAGAGTGCCTGAACTTCAGGCCCTCGTGGCTGTTCTTCCTTTCTTAGTTTTTCACAGAGACAGGGTGTCCGTACTAATTCTTCTTATATGCCCAAGGTGGTCAGTGAGTTGTCTCTTAATCAGTCTGTTAGTCTTCCTTCCATTTTTTCCTTTTCTGAAGTCTGCCAGTGAGATTCTATTTCACATCTTGGATTTGCATAGACAGCCCAAATATTATTTGTATAAAACTTGTTATTCACAAGTCTGAGCAGCAGCTCTTTGTTTCCTTTCATCTTAGGTCTTTGAGTTTGGCTGTTTCTAAGCAAACCATCTCTTCCTGGATTTCTAATGCCATTTCCTTTTGATATTCTCTTCCTGGAAAATGTCTTTCCTTTTCAGTAAAAGCTTATTCTTGCAGGGCTATTGCCTTCTCTGGTGCTTTTTTCAAGGAGATGGATACAATTCCATCATTGAGGTCGCTACTTGGTCCTCTGTTCACATTTTCACAAAGCATTTCAAATTGGACGTTCTTTCCTCGGCCAGAGCTGGTTTTGGCAGGGTTATCCAGCATAGGTTTCTAGAGGGCTGTTCTGTGCCAGCACCCTCCCAGGGCTCCTCTTGAGCTTTTGTACTCTCCCTTAGATTATGAATACTGCAACAGTGTATAGAAGGACATATATTGTTGTGGTAAGAATTTTAAACAATTGTACTTTTTGGATGAATTCCAGCCATCTGTTGAGTATAACATTTTTGTAACTGCAGATTTTCTTTTTGGGACAATATGGTGAATTTTATATTTTTTCTCTAGAAGCAGAAATAATTTAAATTTAAGCAGGGCGTTACTTTTCTGAATTTCCTCAATCTTTATGGTAAAACATTTTTGTAACTGTGAGATTATGGAGTCCTTTATCATTCAGAAATTTAGATGATCTGAAACCTGTCGGTGTTTTCAATATTTATCAACACATATATGAAAAGATTAGGTCAGTGGCAGCATGCACTGTTTTTTATAATAGTTTTATGAAAGCCATTGAAGAAAATCTTCAAGTGAGCATAATTTTTATTGATTTTTAGTTCAGTCTTTGACTAGATTCTTAACACAGAAACTGGTAAGAGTTTGTCTTTGATTGTTTTGGTTGTGAATAGAGTATGTTTAGTTTTAACATTTCAAGTGTTAGTATTTGCCTGTGTGTTTTCTTTTACATTTATTCTGATTATCTTACAACAGAAAATGTTATCACTAGTGTAATAAGATCATAAATGTAGTATTACTACAGTCTTTGGTCCTCTTATATGAAAACTTTTCGGCATGAATGTGAGGGAGTATGTACAAGGTTTGCCAAGTTGAAAGTGTAATGTTTATAGTTTAGATTATGAGGGTAGACAAGAACTTTGGTGTATTTTCAAAGACAAGATTGAAGAGATTTGCTTGTAGTTTGTAAAGAAACACAGGACAAGTAGTTGTGAGAGAGTTGGGGCTTTACGTTACATAATGTCTGTCTCATTAGGACAATGAAATGGAATAGTAAAATCATAGTTTGTTTTTCTGAAAGAATGGTCAGTAATTGGAACTTTTTTCCAGACATAAAAGGGGAAAGTTAATATATTCATGTCTTTACAGAATCAGTAAGCAGTTGTTTTGAATCAGTATGCTACTTAGACCTAGTTGACAGATATAAGGGCATAGTGCCCACGCCTGAACAGACTGTTATATTGTGTGTGACACCAACTACCGCTGTGCTGTTTGTATGTAATAGACTTTGAAGACCAGATTACAGGAAAAATTAATACAGAGTTATCTCTACCACCCCTTTGTGTCAACTGATATTAATTTGAAAAAGAGCATCTAACTATTATCTCTTAGGTGTAATGCTGATTTAAAAACTCTATTATTTTTATTTATTGCTGGGTTACCAGCAATATGGCACTGAATGAGTAACTAATTATGTATTAGTGTTGTAAATCACTTGTTAATCCACTTGTTATTAATTATCTCATGCAGTTAACAGCTCACAAACACCAGCATTTCTGGCACTAGCGTGCATAACTTTAAGTCCCTTGCCCCCGAGCTAGAGATCAGCTTATACCTACTATCAAGAAATCAATTTCTTTTAAAAGTTGCTCATTGCTGCATTTTGATTTTTTGATTCAGCTTAGTCTAAAGTAAGTGTGTGTGTGTGTGTGTGTGTGTGTGTGTGTGTGTGTGTGTGTGTGTGTGTGTGTGTGTGTTCACATCAGTGGAGATATCTACAGATGCTCTTCGTGTTTCACTGTTGCAGTCATTACATTTGGGTTATCTGCTTGCAGGTAGCCCTCAGCCGGCCTGATTATCAAAGTCTTGGGTCCTGCGTTGGTTGCTGTCTCATCTTCCATGACATCAGGTAGTCAGGTGTATAAAGCATGCAGCAGATGCCATTACATCAGTCTTTCTTGCAGTGTGGTGCCCGAAGCAGAAGCAGTTAGCAATTGCCGGTCGGTCGACTCCTGAAATTTTCGTTTACAAGTTTCAGATCCGAAGTCTTCAAAAAAGCTAAGTACCCCGTTGGGGATCCTTTCTCTTGCTCTAAACCGATGTCAGTAAAAATTAACAATTGTATTTCTTGTGGAAAGCAAATACCTCATACAGATTTTCATTCCTTGCTTAGGCCCAGACCACAACGTACCTCGCTGTCGATTTTGTGCCTTATTCAATCCTCAAACTATTCGTCGTCAGTTAATTTTCACATCAAACTATTTCAGTACTCGGTTCAATTATCCAGAAATGGCTTCAGTAAGCCATCCAACTACCGACATTCCGAAAAAACGTAAAGATAAAGACAGAGACAGACCGCATAGGTCCAAAACTGCTGACGACGCTTCCGTTAAGCTAGTCGCCAGTTCGCCGGTACTCAGTGAGGTGCTTTTGCAGCCCCTGATACCTGCTATTTCAGATTCGCAGGCCTCTACTGAGACCCATTCGGAGTCCGGTATGCCACGAGATGCTTCTTCGACTATGGAACCTGTGGATGTCTCTACCTTGTATGGGTCCGGAGCCACTGTGAACGCACCGGCTTCTGAGGGTGTACTTAGGCCTAGTGACTTGCATATCAAACCGCCGCCATCTTCTTCTTCAAGGCCTAAAACACGATCCACGCCTAGAAAACTGACGGCCAGACCGCATGGTCAGGCCCATATGCCTAAAAAACAAATGATAAGAATGGCTGAAGACCTTGTTACTCTAATCAGGGGAAGCCAGTTTTCTCCCTCTAAGAGACCTAAAACTGATTTTCCTTCTGATTCTTCTGATCAGGATTCTGAAATTTCTGTTTCTTCTGAAGACCAGGACTTGCCCTTATCTACCTATGAGGATTCTGATGCAGAGGACTCCATTCCCTCTGCTTCCCCTCCAGAAGATTTCTCTTTTGGTGAAACTTTGCACACTCTTAGGGAGCATTTCCGCTGGGAAAGCCAGGATTACTCTGACTACAAAAAGAGGCTTAGGGAATTCTTGCTCCTACCTCAACACAGGCCTTTAGCTGTCCCTCCTGTACTGGACATTGTAGATGATGCATTCTTGGAATCTAGCCTGGCCCCAGACACTTTACCTCTGGCTCCCAGGAAACCTGACAAGTATTATAGAGTACCTGACTCTCACAAGTTCCTCTTTAAAAATCTTACTATGGACCCTGAGACCATTTCACAGGGACCCAAAGGCATTAAGGCAACTATTGCCAAAAACCCTACCCCCTCTGATAGAGATTCCAGGGCCCTGGACAGATGGGGTAAGAAGGTATACACTTCTGCTACTTTGGCCATTAGGTCCTTAAACTGCCAGTTTCATATGTTAAATTATCAGCAGCATATTATTGGATTGCTTAAACAGAAAATTATGTTGATTCCTGACTGTGCTGAAAATAAAGAATTACAGGATTTAATGCATTCTGCTGAACAAGTTGGTAAACATACTTTGCAATGTGGTTTTGACTCCTTAGCGGCATCTTGCAGGGCTGCTGTCACTGGGTCTGTACGTAGAAGGCATGCTTGGCTTAAGGAGCAAACTTTGCCAAATCATGATAAAGCTAAATTACTGGATGCTCCCTTAAACCAAGACCGCCTGTTTGGCAACAAAGCAAAAGTAGTACTTAAAAAGATGGAGGAAAAAGCTAAATCTTTGCAAAATGTTAAAGATTTCCTGCAAGTGCATCTCCCAGATTTAGTAGGCATTGGCCTTCTAAGAATTGGTCATTTCCTGTCTCTTCCAGGCCTTCTCAGTCCAAACCCAGGACCAGCAGACCACCTAGGCTACAGTCTCAAGGTACTCACAGGCCTAAGCAGTGGGTGGCTCCCACTTCCAAAGCTGGAAGTAGTAAGACACCCCCTATGGTAAACTGTCACAATGACTTAACCTTAAACCTTCCAAGCCTTGCTCAACTGACTGCTCCTTTAGGGAGTAAGATCGCCTTGCATGCAAAAAACTTGGAACTCGTTACCCAAGACAAGTGGGTTTTGAATATAGTTTCCCAAGGATACAGATTCCAATTCCACTCCTTACCAACCCCAAACAGTTGGTCAGACCTACCCTCAAATCAGTGGTCAGAGGCTCAACAGCAGGTTCTCTCTCTTCTAAGTATCAGGGCTATTCAGCCTGTCCCAGAAGAGGAATGGGGGCAAGATTTTTTACTCAAGACTTTTCCTAGTACCCAGAAAAGACCACTCCTGGCGTCCTATCCTGGACCTATCTATCCGAAACACCTTTTTGGTAATCCCAAAATTCAAAATGCTAACTCTTCATCAGCTGCTTCCCATGCTAGGCAGAAATGCCTGATTGGCAACATTGGATTTAAAGGAAGCTTACCTGCACATCCCAATAAGGGAATCTTGCAGAAAATACCTACGCTTCAGAGCAGGCTACATGCATTATCAGTTCTCTGCACTGCCCTTTGGCTTATCTACTGCACCCAGGTTATTCACAAAGTGCCTAGCTCCAGTCATTGCATTCTGCAGGCAAAGCAATATTCAAGTATACCCATACCTGGACGATTGTCTAATTCAGGCAGAAAGCCAAGACATGCTATTAAATCATCTGGCATTTGTAAAGAAACTGCTAAACCTCACTGGGGTACACCATAAACAGAAAGAAATCACACCTAGTACCCTGCCAACAAATTGTATTCCTGGGAGCAAGCTTGAATACAACTTCCCAGATGGCCTACCTCACGCCAGATAAACAAGTTTATTTGACAGCTTACTTCAAACTACTGGCCACAAAGACCCAGCTATCTGCAAGAAAAATACTGCAAGCCCTGGGGTTCGTGGCCTCTTGCATTCTACTAATTTCATATGCAAGACTGCATATGAGGAAACTACAGTGGTATATAAAAAGCCTATGGTGTCAACATTCTCAGAACCTGGAGTAAAGGATTCCTATCATTCCTTGTATAAAGACAGAGTTTCTTTGGTGGGCAGAGGCCAGCCACCACAACAAGGGACTGCCATTCACTCTACCCCCTGCCGCCCAAACCCTAACAACAGATGCATCAAACTATGCATGGGGGGCTCACTTGGCAGGCCAGTGCATTTAGGGCAGATGGAACCCGAGTCAAATGCACCTGCATATCAGTCAAAAAGAAATGTTAGCTGTACAGAATTCCCTGACAGCCTTCAAAGACCACATTCTTCCAGGACAATTATTGGTAAAGACGGACACCACCACTGTTATGTGATACATAAACAAGCAGAGGGGAACCCACTCATACCCTCTCTGCAGACTAGCCATGGCTCTGTGGAACCCACCCTTAAGCTACCAAGTGCACTTGCAAGCTCAATTTCTGCCAGACAAGCTAAATACACTGGCAGATGACCTAAGAACAAATCTCATGGACCCACACAAGTGGAAATTGGAACCAAAGATATTCCACATTTTGAGAAACAAATGGGGAGCCCAGAGATAGACCTGTTTGCCTCCCCTCAGAACTACCAATTGGACAAATTCTGCACAAGGACTCCCCACAGACAAGCTTGGAAAGTGGATGCCCTGTCCTTCACCTGGGAAAGCCTCTCAGTTTATGCCTTCCCCCCTCTGCCTCTCCTCTTGAAAGTGCTACTAAAGATCAAACAGGACAAACCAAGGACAATACTCATTGCACCAGACTGGCCACGCCAACACTGGTACCCCCTCTTGCACAGTATATCACTGCTGGAACCATGGCACCTGCCTCAGACTCCTTCCCTGCTGTCCCAGCAGGAAGGCCAGATTCTGCACCCTCAGCTTCAAACCCTGAACCTGGCAGCCTGGCTAATTACCTGAGTTCTCCTATACCATCCCTCAGCAAGCAAGTGCTGGATGTCATCCTGGAGGCAAGGAGGTCTAGTACTAGGAAATCCTATGCTGAAAAGTGGAAAAGATTCTGTTCCTGGAGCCAGACTCAGGGGATGGGCACAACAGTGCCCAGTCTACCACATGTTCTTCAATACTTAACAGAGATGCTTCGCAAGGGGTTTTCTTCTATTAAAATTCATGCCTCAGCCATTTCAGCACACTATGATACTGAGCCACCCCTCTTCTCTCACCCCCCAGGAGAGCCCCTACTCCAGCCTAGGACCTTAACTTTGTATTGGAAAAGCTCGCTGTCCCTCCTTTTGAGCCATCTGCAACTGCAGAGTTGAAATTCCTTTCTTGGAAAACAGCCTTCCTTGTAGCCATCACTTCAGCAAGAAGGGTGTCTGAATTACAGGCCCTCATGGCAGTGGAGCCCTTCATCATCTTTCATGCGGACAGGGTGTCCCTCAGGGCCAATCCTTCCTTTATGCCCACGGTGGTATCCAGTGTGGCCCTTAATCAGTTCATTAATTTGCCTACCTTCTTTTCTAATCCACAGAACAAAGGAGAACGGATACTGCACTCCTTGGAAGAGCACAGACAGCTTAGATTTTATTTGGACAGGACTAAACCTTGCAAGTAATATGAACAGCTGCTAGTTGCCTTTGCTGCAGGGGCAGAAGGGAAGGCCATTTCAAAGCAAACCATTTCTAAGTGGATAGGCCATTGCATTCAGTTCTGCTATAAGCGCCATGGAAAACCTACCCCACAGGGGAAAAGATCCCATTCAACCAGGGCTGCACCTACTTCTACAGCCTTTCTCAGAGGTGTTTCTCCCAGGGACATCCTAGAAGCTGCTACCTGGAGTTTTGTGCATACCTTCACCAAGCATTACCACTTGCCAATTTTTTCTGAATCCAGAGCTGGTTTTCCCACTGCAGTCGTGCAGGGCCTAATAGCCGGTCCTAATGCTCTCTAACTGCCTCCTCCCTTCCTTAGCTTTGGGAATCTACCCAAATGTAATGACTGCAACACTTCCTCCAGCCCCCTGACTTCTATTGGCTATACCTCTCTTCTTGTTTACTGTATTTAAACTTTCTGGTGTATTTCCTTTTTGTTGGAGGTGTAACCTTGTATATAATTGCTTCCCATTATGGGGGCACCTGACATCTGGGGCAAGAAAAACTGATGTAATGGCATCGGCTGCATGATTTGTACCCCTGACTACCTGATGTCATGGAAGATGAGACAGCAACCAACGCAGGACCCAAGACTTTGATAATCAGGCCGGCTGAGGGTTACCTGCAAGCAGATAACCCAAATGCAATGACTGCAACAGTGAATTCACTCGAACATCTACTTTTATGGTAAGTGTACACAACTGTACTTTCTACTCATCCGCTCAGCCTTTCTCATCTGCTTCTTTCATGAATGATTGCCTTACATTCCAACTACCTGTTATGCTAGGAAGCCATGACAGTGTGCTAGTGGGCCATTCAGTCCTACCATTTGCTAGTTGCCAGGGACATTCCAGGGGAGGCCAATGCCCTTGCAGCCAAACTGAGTTGCTTCTGTTGACACATCATAAGTGGTCCCTAAACCATTCTGTTGCTTGCAGACTCCTTTCTTTTTCAGGCAGACCACATTCTTGTCTCCAGTTTATGGCAAGTACATAAACTTTTTTTGTCTTATTCCTCCCCTGTGTGGTTGACTCAAGGATGTTTTGATCCATAAATGGTCCCATGGACTCCTGTATGATTTTTACCACATTGCCTCTGATGAGGAGGATCTTTCAAGAGGCCAGACTCCACAAGGTCAGAGTTCTTCTGCTAGACCCTTTTTGACCCTGTCTGACATTCTCCTGCCTTACCCTCATCATTGAAGCCCTTATGTCTACACCATTGCAGAACACTTCCAACTCATCCTTCCAGTCAACCTCATTGAAACACTCAACTCCCTCTGCTGCTTGACATCTTCAGTTCCATTATTTGCTAGTAATTCCTCCGCATGTTCTTCATGTTTCACCGTTGCAGTCATTACATTTAGGTTATGTGCTTGCAGGTAGCCCTCAGTCGGCCTGATTAACAAAGTCTTGGGTCCTGCGTCGGTTGCTGTCCCTTCTTCCATGACGTCAGGGGTATAAAACATGCAGCCAACGCCATTACATCAGTCTTTCTTGCCGTGCGGTGCCCGAAGCAGAAGTAGTTCGCAGGTGCCAGTTGGCCGACTCCTGAAATTTTCGTTTTCGAGTTTCAGAGCCGAAGTCTTCAACTTAAGCTAAGTACCCCATTGGGGAAACGTTTTCTTGCTCATTACCGATGTCAGTAAAAGTTAATAATTGCATTGCTTGTGGAAAGCAAATACCTCATAAAGATTTTCATTTGTACTGTATTCCTTGCCTAGGCCCTGACCACGACGTACCTTGCTGTCAGTTTTGTGCTTTATTTAATCAGCGCACTCTCCGTTGTCGGTATATTTGCGCACTCTCCGTTGTCGGTATATTTTCGCCTCTAAATCTTTCAGTTCTCGGTTTAATTATCCAGAAATGTCATCGGTTAGCCATCTGACTACCAGGATTCCGAAAAAACACAAAGATAAAAACAGAGACAGGCCGCCGAGGTCCAAAACTGCAGACGACGCTTCTCCTAAGCCAGTTGCCAGTTCGCCGGTACTCAGTGAGGTGCTTTTGCAGCCCCTGATACCCGCTACTTCTGATTCGCATTGATTGAATGAGGAGGCCATTTGGAGATTGTAGAACCAAGTCAATTTTGGAAGAATTGAGAAGCTGTAAAACGTGCAAGTAATCTGTCAGAAGAATAGGAAAGATTTTGGAACTGTAACTGGAAGGAGGGTTGTGAATTTTTTAAGTATCTTTTTGGTGAGTCATTGAGGATGTAGGAGGGCATCTTAATCAGGGAGAATAAAAGTGAAATAGTGAATGTTTTAAGAATATGAAAAAATAGCCTGAAAGGGAGACCTTCCCTGATAGGCTATTCCATCACCCAGTCTGCAAGTACAGAGTTTTTAGAATTACTGGCCTAGTATTGACTAACTACCCACAAAGAGGTAGATAGTGCCGAAATGGTAATAATCTGAAACTAGAGTGCCCAGCATTATGATGGTTATAAAACCTTTTTCCCTGTATGTGGGAAGACATTTAAGTGTGGAAGTGGACAGTCATTCACAGTATGTTAAGGATAGTGATTCACAGTCTGGTATTTTGCAAGTCTCCTTGATCATTGTTGCAGTCTCCTGCTGGACCTCAGGGGAAGATGCTGAGTCTGTACTTCATCTTCTGGTTATGCAGCCATCTGGAGGTGAGCTTTTCATCTCTGAGGAAACATTGCTGTAAACTCAGAAACTTTCTACAATTGTTAACTGTTGGGATTTCCTGTTCTGAACAAGTCAGTATTATCTCTCTCTGGTTTCCATGTTCATGGATGCACATGCCATAAAGTCATATGTCAGGGTAGGAGAGTGTTCAATAGATCCTGTGACACTGAGTTCTTTTCTGCCACTCATACAGGTCAGAGTTTGATATGCCAGAGCTCTTCAAATGTTCCCATGTTCAGTACCTAATACACTACCTAACAAAAACTTCCAAATATTCCTGTATTGACCATACCAATAGCCAGGACCTCCACTGACATTGTCTGTGCTGCCTGTGCTGCCTGTGCAAAGAATTTGACATGAAGCACTACCATAAGTGACAGACCTTCAAACTCACCACTCAAAATGTAAAAAAAAATCTGGAGGCTGCCTTGGCTTACTCTTGATGATGGAGTTTAATGCTTATTGAGACCAGGAGAGTGGTCATTCTCTGAATCTAAGGCCATTGGTTTTAGCTGTTTGAGAAGGAAGTCAGAGGCTAGATATTTGTAACATCCCTCTACTGTGTCTCCCCACAAGTCAGAGTCATGGGCCTGCAGCTTCCCTTGAGTGAGTGAGACATTGAACATGTACCAGTTTTCAGCTAACAATGAGGGGCATGCCATGGAGTCAAGCCGCAGCAGCTGTGTGGGGATGGGGGCTTCTGGCGTTTCCATACTGCTCCTTCACAGCTGAGCATCAGATACAGTTTATCTTCTTGTGGTACAGTTCCTCGAATCCACTAGTGTTGACTATGTGGCTGTACTTAGGACTGAGGAGTCTTCAAGCCCCCCTTCCCCAAAGTTCAAGAGATAGTGGATGAGAAAGTGTTGCATTGTCATTGTGTGCCTGTGTAGGTTCTACACAGTGCATTTAGAATCCACTAGTGTTGGCTATGTGGTTGTACTTGGGACTGAGGAATCTTCAAGCCCCTCCTCCCCCAAAGTTCAAGAGATAGTGGATGAGAAAGTAATGCACTATCATTATGTGCTTGTGTAGGTTCTATACAGTGCATTATATACTATTTGTTTTGTAGTATGCCTCCTTTTCATGTGGTATGAGGTTTGAGAAGGGTCAGAAGAGGGGATAACAGGGAACGGCTGCACAGATCCATTAGTCAGAAGGGTTGCACTCTGTATGCACATGGACTTTGAAGTGCAAGAGAACAGAATAAAAAAATCCTGGGTATAACCCTCCTACCAAGGAACTTCTTGATCATGTAATATAGTATTTGTAGTTTTCCATATGTAAATTCGTACTGGTTATGTCATAAAATATTAGTAGTATGATACAGTCTCCAGTTAATTTAATCACAGAATTCAGATTGCAGTTTGCTGGTGGTCTTCCCAGTTTACTGGGAATTACTCCAGTAATTGACATGGATGTTGTAGAACAGAGCGTATATTGTAAGAAGCATTTCAAAGTGAGGTCATGTGCATATAAATAGCAAGCATGTGCAGGCAGCAGTGCCATTTTTGAGAGAACAGCCAGTGTGTCAATATGTATGAGTGCATAGTCAATCTCGTTATAAGTTTATTAAGTTTAAGTTACTAAGTCCTAATACTGATGTGTTCGTATATAATAAAGCTGCTTGAACCAAACCCACAACTGTTTCTCTCTTGTATCCTGACCGGACGAGTGACGTGTCAGAACCAGGATTGAGAGTGCAACTTCTTCAAGCCATGAAGTGCGGACTGGGTGGCGAAGGTATATTGAGCAGACTAAGTGATACATATGCTCAAACAATTACAAAGGGCCAGAAACGAGCTTCAGCTAACCAGACTCTGCACTGATAATTTATTTAGCAAAGAAAATGATACAAAGCATTCGTAAGGCACAAAACGCATTATTAATCAAACGAAAGGCCTAAAATACATTGTTAAGTGAAATGTTCGAAACTATGATATTGGAAAAAATTATCAGACATAGTTATATGGGGCTCAGATTTACCTTCGTTTTACAAAACAAGCATGTTTAGAGTAAAATGAGCACAAGAAAAGTGCAATGAGCGTGATAAGAGTTTAAAAGGGCATAACAAGTACAGTAAAGGGCAAAAATAAGTTTAGAAAAGCAAGGCGCTGCATGTTGTTTTAGTAAGCAACCATGTTTTGGCATGAGATGCTATTTCGCATTGACAGAAGCCATTCAGAGCATAACTAGAGTTGTTCGAAGTATCTCAGTGTGTGCTTTATTGCAGTGCAATTATTTCAGAGTTTACTGTGTGCAGAGTATAGTTATTTTGCTAAGTGCAGTCAGAATACAGCCATTTCGAAAAAGTTTATTGTGCTGTGTACATTTATTTGCAGAGTGCCGCCATTTCAGTGTGTTTCTTGTACTGTACAGTTATTTCGCAAGGTACAGCCATTTCAAATAGTTTCTCATGCTGTATACAGTTTATTTGCAAAGTGCAGTTATTTCGAAGTGTTTCTTACTCTGAACTTCTTCTGATGCATAAAGTTTATTTGCAAAGTACAATTATTTCACAGTTTTTTAAACTGCTAAGGAATGGTTTTGCAAAGTACAGTGTTTTCAAAATGTTCTTGTTCTACAGAAGCTTATTTCGCAAAGTACAGTTGTTTCAAAAAGTCTGTTATACTGTTGGGCATAGTCATGAGTTATGGCATAAAGTTTTGGCAATATATGTGTATATGTTCATGCATGATTTCAAGGGTCTTTACTACTGTGTGTTGATGGCAGAGGCATTTTGCAGATGCACTCCACTTGTGTTTGATCATAATATAGCAGAGAATTGGAGAGTAGTCAAGCAGGAATACAACATTTTTATACAAGCAGCTTTTTCTGACAGAGATGCAGGTACCAGGGCATTCATTTTGCTTAACTTAGCAGGGTCAGAGGCCATTGAAAAAGAGCGTTCATTTGTGTATGCACCAGCAGTATATGCAGGAGAGGGAGAAAATGGCCATAATGTCATACCGGCTGAATCAAGAGAGGACCCTGAGTGTTTTAAATGCTAATTTAGAGAAATGTGTAACCCCCAGACAAATGTTACAATAGAAAGGCGCTATTTTATACAAGAGACCGAAAGCCAGAAGACACTTTTGCAGCTTATATCACCGACTTGAGAAACAAGGCTAAAACGTGCAGATTTGGTGATTTGAAAAATTAGTTGATAAAGGACAGGCTTGTGTGTGGTGTTAATAATGCTGCAGTAAGAAAGAGTTTGCATTGTGACAGTGATTTAACATTGAGCAAAGCTATAGAGATTCTTCAAATCCACGAGCTTACAGAGAGGCATACGAGTATGTTTGCAAGTGGTAAGAGCATGGTTTCAGCAGCCTGTAGAGCAAACGTAGACAGCATGCAGCACGTGGCTAGCAGAAACAGGCCTAAGCACATGGCAGCTGCAACCACAGCAGGCCTTCCAGGTAGAACCCATACCTTTCCAGCAAGTTCCAAGCCTAGCTCAGTAAAACGGACATGCTCAGTGGAGTGCAAGGATGAGTCAGCAAAACCCAAGTCAGTTTTTATTGTTAACTGTTGCAACTGCAATACCATTCATGAAGCCGAAAGAGAGAAGTGCTGTGCTTTGCATTTGGTGAGCACATTTTCAAAAGTTTTGTAAATTAACCAAGCCTTATTCTGTTATCAAGAAAGGTCACTCAAAAAAGCTTGTTGATCATGTAGAAAGCTGCAGCCCTATTTTCTATGTAGATGATGTATCAGTGGTTAGTGAAAAGGTTAATCCAGTAGATTTATTAGCAAAAAATGAAGTATTTTGTACTGTCCTGATCAGTGGTAAACCCACGGAGTTCAAAGTGGACACTGGTTCAAAGTGTAATGTTATGTCAGCAGAAACATTTGCTAGAGTGAGAGCTGGTGAACAACTTAATTTGGTTAATTGTGCGAAGCTTGTTGCTTATGGAGGTGAAGAGATTCAAACCGAAGGCTCAGTAGTGCTTTCATGCTATTCGGCTGGGAACAGTTACAGCTTGCAATTCTATGTAGTTAGAAGACCTGTGCAGTCATTATTAGGTCTCACAGACAGTCTAAGAATACAACTGCTTTCTTTTACCAAAGAAGTCCATCATGTAAGCACATCTCCTAGTTCCAGCTTCACAGATGCTATTCTCTCAGAATATGTTGATATTTTCGACGACAAACTGGGCAAACTTCCAGTTGTATAATCCATGAAAATAGACCCAGAGGTCAGTCTAGTGGTCAGACCCACGAGAAAAGTTCCAATAGCTATGCAGGACAAAGTCAAGGTTCAGTTAGATAAAATGGTGCAGCAAGGTGTGATTTGTCCAGTCACACAACCAACTGAGTGGGTATCTTCAATGGTAGTTGCTCATAAGAAAAGCTCAGATGAAATCCGAATATGCATTGACCCAAGAGACTTGAACAGAGTGTTAAAAAGGCCTCGTCATCCTATGCGTACAGTCGAAGTCGCTACCCTTATGCCAAATGCCAGTGGTTTTTCTGTCTTGAATGCAGAGTTAATTTTGACAAGTAATGCTTGATCGCAGATCTTCACTACTGACTACATTCAGCACTCCATTTGGTAGATGTAGATTTCTGAGGATGCCTTTTGGAATAAATTCTGCCAGTGACGTCTTTCAGAGTGCAATGGAGCATATTTTTTCAGGTTATCTGTGTACTAGAGTAGTGGATGATTTACTAGTTGCAAGTAATGAAGAAGCAGAGCATGACAGAAACTTGGGAGCATTCTGGACAGAGCACATGACATGAACTTGAAGCTCAACCCCCTGAAATGTAAATTTAGGCTACCAGAACTTTCTTTGTGTAGGTCATTTATTTACCAGTACAGGTTTACGACCAGACCCGTCTAAACAAACAGCCATTCTTGAGATGTCAGCTCCAGATAATACCCAAGCCCTAATGCATTTCCTTGGTATGGTCAACTATTTGTGCAAGTTTTATAGCAGACTTTAGTGAGTTATCAGCATCTTTAAGAGAGCTGATATGCAAAAGCATTGCCTGGTCATGGGTGGAACAGCACCAGAGAGCATTTGACAACTTCAAGCAGAAAATTGGTAATCCGCCTACATTGGGATACTATGATGTGCACAAACCAGTGATGCCTTAAAGTCTAGTCTTTGTGCAGTTATTCTTCAAGAGGGCAGACCAGTAGCCTATGCATCTAGAACCCTTACCCAAACTGAAATGCAGTATGATCAGATCTAAAAGGAACTTTTGTCAATTGTGTTTGCATGTTCGAAGTTCCATGATTAATAATTATGGCCGAGCTATCCAGATAGAGACAGATCATCAATCTCTAGTCACTATTTTAAAGAAGCCTGTGCATACACCTCCAGCAAGACTACAAAGCATGATGCTCAGATTATAAAAGTATAACTTCAAAATGGTCTATACAAAAGGCAGACTTCTTAATCTGACTGATATCTTATCCAGGTCGCCCAGATATACCACAGAACAGCTTGATGCAGAGAGTTTTGACTTCAATGTCATGGAAGTGCATAATTTTTCTACCACGATACTGCATGAGCTAAGAGATCATACAAAGACTGATCCAGTTTTGCAAAAGCTCAGTCACTTCATCAGTGTTGGATGGCCATCAAAGCAATCTTGTGTACCACCTGAAGTGTGCAACCTTATTTTCCTTACAGAGATGAAATGTTGATGGAAGATGGTATCATTTTCAAAGGTCCTAAAGTTGTTGTAACTACTTCCTTACAACATGAATACATACAGATTTTACATCACGGCCAGCCATCTTCCGACTCTACCAAAAGAAGGGCGAGAGGTCTAGTATTTTGACCTTCTCTATGGAAAGGCTGATAAAGTGCTTTCATCTTGTTCACTATGCAATAGTACTAAGCCACATTTGCAAAAAAAGCCACTTCAGCTAAGCCAGATTCCTGAGCTACCTTGGTCAACAGTAGCCACTGACATATTTGAGTGGAACAATCAGAATTACTTAGTGTTGGTAGACTCTTACTCAAACTGATTTGAGATCGATTTGCTACCTAACCTGATGTCCAGTACTGTTATTACAAAGCTGAAATGTCATTTCTCAGTCCATGGTAGTCCACACAAAGTTATCTCTGACAACAGTACCCAGCCAGTTTACCAATCAATTATTTCAGAAGTTTGCAAAAGAGTGGGACTCACTAGCAGTCCGGAATACCCACAGTCAAACGGCCTGGCTGAACATGCAGTGCAGAGTACAAAGCAATTGCTAGAGACGTCAAAGCGTGACAATACCCATATCTTTTTGAATTTACTTAATCTCAGAAATATACCCCGTGACGATATCCTTAGCTCACTCACTCAGAGACTTCTGTCTAGGCCAACTTAGAACAACTTTACCTATCAATTATAGTTTGTTGGTACCTAATGCTAAAAACACCAGAGCCATCAATGCCCAACTGTTTAAGAAGCGTTCGTTTCAGAAGTCCAGTTGTGATAAAACAAGCAGATTTCGACATCCATTGAAAGAAGGAGAGACAGGATGGAAACAGCGAAAGGCTTTGATCGAATTGGTCAGTTGAGAAGTATATGTGCTGAACCAAGATCTTACTTAGTGGAGTCGGAGGGTATAGAATACAGGAGAAACCACAGGCATCTTCTTCCTGTATCAGAATCGATATTCCAGCATCGTACCTGTGATACAGACTCTAGGTCTCAGAGCAACTCAGTCAATGTTCCTGTCGAAGAACATGTCTCGGTACCTTTTCCTGTTCCTGATTATGTCCCCAAGGTTGAACATTCCTCAAGGACAGTCCCCGTTGCTAGACCAAGTTCTAATTTTTATGTTACACAATCCGGTCATATTTCCAGACCTAGTGTAAAATAAACAGAATCCTGGACATGAGTGTATCCATTGTGTTTAATTTTGTACAATTGCATATCAAATAATTAATTCTGTATAACTGCATGCCAAAAGATCGTTTCTGTATAATGGCATGTCAGTCTATGTTGTCTTTAGTGCATGACTGTTTCTCAAAGCGGGAGAATGCAGAACAGAGCTTGTTTTAACTTTAAGAAACATTTCAAAGTGAGGGCATGTGCATATAAATAACAAGTGCAGGCAGCAGTGCCATTTTGAGAGAACAGCTAGAGTACCAACATGTATTGAGTGCGGTAGTCAATCTGTTTAGAAGTTTATTTAAGTTTAAGTTACTAAGTCCTAATCCTGATGTGTTTGTATATAATAAAGCTGCTTGAACCAAACCCACAACTGTTTGTCTGTTTTATCCTGACTGGACGAGTGACAGATGTACTTAAATACCTAGATCCTGTTGTTTGCAGTAAAACTTAATTTGTAAGTGTTGTCTGATTATAGTCTTTCACAGTAAAGACATTGAAGAAAATTGTGATATTATTTTAATACCAAGAGTTTTGGTTAATGGTCCTTCTACTAGAGTTGTTTGTAGAAGTTGTGTGGCATGCAGATATAATGCTGCATAGAATATTTCCCTTTTATAGTAGCTGCTAAAAAATGTCATCATCTGATTTTACGTTGCATTTAGGTAAGTCTAAAGCTGCTGTACTGCCCACAGATGAACCCTTAAAAGAAGGTAATGTAGAAGTTCACCTTGTTGCTTCTAAACCTGCCGTCTCCACAGAAGGTGAAAAAGAAAAAAAATCCCTTGTTGAAGACGCAACTAAAACCACAAAGAATTTAGAGACTGATAAGCAAAAAACAGATGATAGAAGGTAAGTTGGCAAAATCAGTTTGAGTGCCTGTACTAGAAACTGCCCTGCTCTGCTTACATTTGGATGGGATCTGCATATTTGTGTGGGCTAGATGGAAACTAATAACTTAAATGAGGGAATTTAGGTTCCTAATTTCACAGTTAAATTCTGTTGGCATTTGTCTTAATGTTTTTGGGAATATCAAACTCCTATGTATGTGATCATAATACTTAGAGGAGTATCTAGTACCAGAGACCTAGACCTAGAACCAAAAATTTTCATTAGAGTGGCATAAATGAAGGCCTGTCTGCATGTGTCATAAGCTATGAGCCGATGATGTCTTTTCTGTCTGGGTTGAACTTGTGGGTTGTCAGATCTGACTCTAATCCATTGCCGGCCAACTTCCATAGACTTCAGCCTTCTGGGCTCCCCGTCCTCTACTCATAACCCCCCCCCCAGACATACACACATGCACACACACACACACACACACACACACACACACACACACACACACACACACACACATTTCTCCATAACTTCTTCAGATCTAGTTTGATGCCATTCCAGACAGCAGCTCAGTTGTGAGCTCCACTGAGTATATCCTTTTCTAGATTTATATATATATATTTTTTTTAGTATTAGTTCCCTTTTCCTCTACCCTATTGTTCTTTTAGTGTGAGTTAGGTTAGATTGTTAGAGTTGGTGTGTGTGTTGTGTTAGGTGTATGTTTCATGATTTGTTGGATAGTTTTTTCCTGCCTAGTGTTGGCTGTTCTTGGTCTGTTTTTTATGTGGTAGGATTAGTTAGGTAGGTGTAGGTTAGGTTGAGATGGGAATTTGAAGACCTTGTAATTGTAGCAGCTGATGTGGTCCTTTTTACAGGCATAGATGGAATTAGGCATCATCTCATTGGCTGTGGACCCTCATAAGAGCTACAGCTGCTTCACCCTGGTTTCCTTTCTCTGACCCTAAGGATCCAAGTGTTTGGAACTGGTTGTCTGCTACTTCTTAAGATCAGATCTGACGGCCAGTGTCAGCTCTGATTCCTACCATAATTTTCTTGACTCTGAGGGTTATGGAGCCTTGCGGACTTTGGGGCTGACAGGTCAAGGTGGGGGTTTGCGGGCTGGGTTCTGTGATTACTGTTTTTGGGAGTCAACCCTTCAACTGGAGACCTTCTGTATTGATAGTTTTGCTCCAGTCTCGGCATTGGGGCAGGGCAGAGTGGCTTCAGATTCTGGTGTATCCGGTCTGCCTGCTTCTACCTCTGCTTTTGACATTTTGGAAAGGATGATGTTATGTAGTCCAATCTCGCCTACATTCTTACCCGTGGGTTCGGAGCCGAATGTCAGCTCTGACTCAGCCAAAACTTTTCTAGCTCAAAGTCTTTCTATTGGCTGGGCTAAGATGGTATCCCATGCTGCACAGCTCTATATCCCCAGATCTCGTTTGCCGCTCGTGTAGCTCGGATGTGGTCTCGCTCTTGGCTGTGGCTAAGTACCCTTTTTTCTTCTTGAGAGAATCTATTGCAAACAGAAAACTATTTTATTAGCTATTCGTTTGGTATTAGTTGGTGAGAAAATTGTGTGTGTGTGATTGTTTCTGTGGTATCCCACTAGCTGTTCCAATGGGCTAGGCCCATTTCAGTTCGAGGACCTAGTCTGTCCCCTTGCTTCCCTGTGTTACAAACTTTCCGGTCTAAAACCATTTAAATTAGAGGTTTTAGTCCTAACCCCTCTCTTGTGTGTCTCAGAGGATCGTTTGTTAGAGTTTTTTGTTAGTGGTAGTTTTCTCCCACCCTAAGTGTGGTGTTAGTCTGTGACTGTTTTTTCCAGTTGGTACCGTACCTGTAATTTTTTGTCTTGGTGATTGCTGGTAGTTGGTTACGATGTCTAAAGATTCTAAGGAGCACAAGCCCTCGGGCTTCAAGAAATGCTCAAAGTGTCGCTATAAAATGTCCATTACCAATGGACATTCTGTATGTGTATATTGTCTGGGAGCAATCCATCTCCAGGAGTCATGCAGCTTCTGTCATGCATTTAAGTCCTAGGGTCCTTCAGGAAAGAAAGAATAAGTTGATTTTGAAGGGACTTCTGAAACCCTCCTTCGAAGAGGGTCTGGAATCTGCTTCCAGCTCTAAAGCTAAAACCACTAAATCAAAAAAGAGGTCTCTGGCTCCTTCAGTCTCCGCGGAGCCACCGGAGAAAATAGCTAAATCAGCTTCGACATCCTCAGCTCCACTGTCCTCGAGGCCGCAGGAAGTGTCAGTGGTGATGGAACCGGCGTCAGCTCCAACCATTTTGGAACCTATTCGGAGCCGATCGCCTAGTATTAGGCAGGTATCACCTGAGAGGAGGTCTCGATCTCCTTCCCTGTCCTCCAAATCCTCCGGGACATTATCGGATGTGGACGTCGATAGAGTGGTGCAGAGACTCCTTCAGTCACCGGTCTTGGCAAAATTGTTCTTGGCTCCGTCCCAGTCGGCTCCTGAGCCCATCCTGCAACCTACTTAGATACTTCCTCCTCCGAGCTCATCCCAGCCTTCGGAGCCGGAGTGCTTGGCTCCATGTGATGTCTTCAGGTTGGTTCCGATGGCCCCTCCTGGCTTATCGGTGCCGACGTCAGCTCCGACCCCATCGGCGCCTTCCACGGGATTCAGGACTCTGGATTCTTCAGTCAGACCCAAGGGAGAGGCTTCGGGACATCTCTCTGTTCCTAGCCACCCTCTCGGTGCTTCGGCTCGGGGAAGTCCGACTCCTGTCGTGGCTTCGGACGCTGGTCACTCCTCTGACTCAGGAGGGCCAGCCTTTGAGGCCATACGGAGTGCGCTGGCCAGATCTTCAGTGGCATCATGCGGGTCTGTCATTCTGTCCCCTACCACTCCGGTGCGGGTCTCTGATCACCACCTATCTTTAGACAGCGGAGCCCCAAGGCCTCAGGGTACCCCCTTGAGTGGTCCCCAGGTTTCTGAGGGCCCCTCACAGTGCTTACCTGAGGAGTCCCCTAGAAAGAAAACATGCAAGAGGAAGCACATAGACTCCCAGGATGAGTCTCTCACCTCAGATACTGACCTCGAGGAATCGGAGGGATCCCCCAAGTCAGCCTCTGGGGATGTTTCTTTCTCAGACATCCTAGAGATCTTGAAACAGAGGTGACTGGCCATTCAAAGCCCCCTCTGAGGAGGAGTTGGTCTTCCTGAAGGCCTTCGGTGCTCTGCCCTCTGCCTCCTGGGTGTCTCCACCCTTCGATGAGCTCCTGGATTTGATTTGTCAAAGGGTGTGGGAGAACCCTGACTCTGTGGAACCAGTCCCCAAGAGACCCAATAAATTTCTATCTGCTCCCCTGGGTAAGGAATTTCTGTCCAAGGGAGTCCCTGTGGATGTCATGGTGGTGGCAGCGGCCACTCGGAAGGAATTAGCCGAGACTTCTTCCACCGTCCATCCTCCTAACAAGGAGTCTAGGACCATGGACCGGTATGGGAAGCGTACCCTCTCTTCAGTGACCTTTACCTTATGGTCGCTGTATTATTTATCTCACGGGTAACGTTTCTGAGGCGGTGACTCAAGACGGTTAACGCCCAGATGTCTACCCTCAATTCCATCGTTAACTCCTCCATGAGGCTGATTTCATATGCAGCCGAGGGAGCGAGTAGGGCAGCAAGTTCAGGAGTCGCCCTTAGGAGACAGGCCTGGATGCACCTTTGTCATTTTGTGGAGGCCTTCAAGTCTTCGTTCACCGATGCCCCCTTTGATGGTTCCTCTTTGTTCGGAACCAAAGTGAAAGACACCCTCACCAGGTGCGAGCAGGAGGGAAAAACTCTGTCTGCTGTAGGAGTCAGTTTTTCCCTTCCCTCTAGGCCTTATCCCAAGGCCCAGAGGGGTGGAAAAATGTGGTTCAAGAAATCACAGAGGTTTTTTCTCGGTGCACATGGTGAGCCCCCCTCCAGAGGCAGAGGGGGGGGGTTGTTCAGGGAGATGCCGCCCTAGAGGCAGAGGAGGCCCCCGCAACTCGGGAGACCGTGATTCCTTTTGCGGTTCTCCCTACCGTCGCTCCTGATGGGAGGCTCAACTGTGCGTTTCTGGAGACAGTCAGGGGTCGAATCCCGTTATACCCAGAGGCCTTGCAAGACATCATCCAGGACCAATGGGTTTTACGAATAATTTTCAGAGGTTATGTCATTCCCTTTTCGTCAGACCCCCCCCCCCCCAGTCAGAAAAATCCCAGATGTTCCACCCAGTCAAAGGGATTATGCAGCTTCAGAAGTTTCAAAGCTGCTAGAAAAAGGAGCCATCCAACATGTCCCCTCAGACCAAATTGGATTAGGGACTTACTCAAGATTCTTTTTGGTGCCGAAAAGAACAGGCGACCCGAGACCCATATTAGATCTCAGCCGATTGAACAACCATGTACAAAAGTCCAAGTTCCGAATGGTCACATTGCAGTCTATTCTCCCATTGTTGGGAAAAGAAGTATGGATGTGCTCCATCGACCTCAAGGATGCTTACTACCACATCAGAATGGACAGGGCATCCAGGAGTCACCTACGCTTCCGGCCGGGAGCCAGTCAGTTTCAGTTTCGAGCCCTGCCCTTTGGTCTTACCACAGCCCCCAGGGTGTTTATCAAATGCATGGCAGTGGTGACTGCTCACTTGAGACGTCAAGGATTTCAAGTGTTTCCATATCTGGACGACTGGCTCCTCACTGCCACCACCAGGCATCTACTAATTCAGACCAGGGTCGCCACTATAAATCTGTGTCAACAGTTGGGCATAACATTGAACTGGGAAAAATCTGCCTTGTTGCCCTCACAGTGTGTCACTTTTATAGGTGCAGTACTAGACACCGTCCTCATACGGGCGTTTCTACCACAGGAAAGAATCAGAGCCCTACAACAACAAGTTCATGCCCTGCTCCCTCTGAGAAGAGTGAAGGCAAGATGAGTTCTCCAACTGTTGGGGACTATGGCTGCAACGATTATGTTAGTCCCTCTAGCAAGGTTACATATGAGACTCCTTCAGTGGCTTCTCTTTGTCCAGTGTTCTCTTCAACGGCTTCCACTTTCTCACCCTATTCTACTCACAGACAGGTGCAAACAGGATCTCAGTTGGTGGCTTCACACCGACAATCTGGACACAGGAAAGCCCTTCATTCCGCCGCCCCCGATTGCCACGGTGACCACGGATGCCTCCCAGATGGAGTGGGGGGGGCATTATCTAGGCAGGACAGTCCAAGGCACGTGGCAAGAGCACGAGATGCATTTGCATATCAATGTCCTGGAGATGAGAGCTGTGCTACTTGCATTGCAGGCACTTCAGAGCTTTCTTCCTCTCTGGACTATTGCAATCCACTCGGACAATATGTCACTGGTGCGGTATCTGAACAAGCAGTGAGGAACCAAGTCATATCCCCTGTGCAGAGAGGTCATGCAAGTGTGGCAGTGGGCAGTGTCTTCCCAATGTTTTCTGGTGGCAACGCACATTCCGGGGAAGTCCAATGTGATCGCAGACAGGCTAAGCAGAGCTATTCTGATGCCTTACGAGTGGTCCCTGAACTGTCAAGTTGCGGAACGGATCTTCCGCATGTGGGCTCAGCCTTGCTGCGACCTTTTTGCCAGCCCCCTCAATGTCAAATGCAGCAGCTACTTCATGTTGATCCCCCCTCAGGGGGAGTCACCCAAGGACGCTCTAGTCCAGTATTGGCCCTCCGGTCTACTATATGCCTTCCCTCCGGTCCCCTTGCTCTCAAAGGTTATTCAGAAAGCGCAATCCTTGGGAAGCAGAATGATTCTGATTGCCCCACACTGGCCTCGTCAGGTTTGGTTCCCCTTTCTCCATCCCTACCTTGTGGATGCTCCTTGGGTTCTGGACCCACAACCAGACTTACTGACACACATGTCAGGGCAGCTCAATCCCTCTCTGCAGACCCTCCGGTTGACAGCCTGGCTACTCCACTTCCGTCATTATTTAGGCTCCATCATTTCTCGCTGGAGGTAGTTCATATTTTATCTTCCTCTCATAAGACCTCGACCAGGAAGATTTATTCCAGCAAATGGAAGAGGTTTTCAATTTGGGCTCATACCCAAGGGATTGACCCTTACACGGCTCCAATTTCAGCTGTTTTGGAGTTCTTGTCTATGCTTTTTCATTAGGACTCAGCGGCCGCCACCATTAAAGTCCAATTGGCTGCGATTTCTACCTTTCATATCGCTAATGAGCCTTGTCTGATGGCTCACAGACTCTGTAAGGCTTTCCTGAAGGGCACTCTGTTACTCTGTCCTCCGGTATCGGAACCTATCATGCCTTGAGATTAAAACTTTGTTCTACAGGCTCTTACTTCATCATCCTTTGAACCTGCAGCTACTTGTGATTTAAAATCTTGACCTGGAAGACTGTCTTTTTAGTAGCCATCACATCAGCCAGATGCATTTCAGAGATTCAAGCTCTATCAATAAAACCCCCATACATGATTTTTCATAAGGACAGGGTTTCTCTTGGACTGAACCCCTCCTTTCTTCCCAAAGTGGCGTCAGTCAATAACCTTAATCAATCCATTGAATTGTCAGTGTTTTTCCCCAGTTCTCAAACAAGGCAGAATTCAAATTCCATCATTTGGATGTACACAGACAATTACGTTTTTATCTGCACAGAAGGAAAAACCTCAGAAAATCTGATTGTTTGTTTCCTTTTCGGAAAACAGAATGGGGTCTCCTGTTTCCAAAGTTACTCTCTCCAGGTGGATCTCCAACTGTATTTCCTTTGTTTATTCCTCAGGGGGTAAAGATTTACTGTTTCCTGTGAAGGCTCACTCTACTGTAAAGATTTACCGTTTCCTGTGAAGACACACTCTACTCGGTCTGTATCTACATCTACAGCCTATCAGGCCAGATTGTCTATGGATGATATTTGTGATGCGGCTACTTGGGCATCTCCTCACACCTTTGTTACTCATTACAAGTTGGATGTGATATCTAGGGGTAGGTCTTCCTTTGGTACCACAGTGCTCAGGAGTATTTTCCACTGAGCCTCCCAGGATTTAGGTGTTGGGGACGCTGTCCCACGGTTAAGAATGTAGGCGAGATTGGACTACATAACATCAAGAAGTTATGTACTCAACATAACGTTCAATGTATGTAGTCCATCTTGCCTCACATTCTTACTTACCCCTCCCCCTCCTTCCCCCTTCCTGGAGAATCTGGAGGTTAGGTCTGGTTTTCAGAACTCCCTTCACTCTTGGTTTGTTCTTCCTTTCCTTGGGCGTTGTTATGCATGGAGAATGAGTGCTGGTGTTCGCAGCAAACTAGATCTGGGGATATAGAGCAGTGCAGCATGGGATACCATCTTAGCCCAGCCAATAGAAAGACTTCGAGCTAGAAAGGTTTTGGCCGAGTCGGAGCCGACATTCAGCTCTGAACCCACGGGTAAGAATGTGAGGTGAGATAGACTACATACATCGAACGTTATGGTGAGTACATAACTTCTTGTTCTCTGATCAGGAGAGGGAGTGTTCAAGTACAACCAGTGCCCTCGCCTCTTTCATGTCCGCACCTGCGATCCCTACTCAGCTTGCTGCGGGCCAGCTTGCCACAGGTGGCCTCCAGTCTGCCCTCCCTGTAAAGCCCCAGCCTCTTCCATTTTCTCTCAGGAGTCTCCGGTAAGGGAAGATGTTCTTCTTGTTTCACTGTTGCAGTCATCACACTTGGGTTGTCTGCCTGCAGGTAGCCCTCAGTCGGCCCGAATACCAGAGACTTAGTATTTCTGCATCGGTTGCTGTCACTTCAGGACTGACATCAGGTCGTCAGGGGTATAAAAACAGGCAGCTGATGCCATTACATCAGTCTTTCTTGCCGAGGAGCCCAAAGCATAAGCAGTTTGTACGAGTGCCGGTCGGCTGCTACCTGAGTTTTCATTTCCGAATTGAATCATCCTGAAGCATTCAAAAGCTAAGTACCCCGTTGGGGATCCTTTTTTCTTGCTCTAAACCGATGTCAGAAGAAGTTAACAATTGTCTCGCCTGTGGAAAGCAAATACCACACAGAGATTTTCATTCTTACTGTGTCACCTGTTTAGGCCCAGACCACGACGTACCTCGCTGTCTATCTTCTGCTTTGTTCAACACCCAAACTATTCATCTTCAGGCCCTTATTGTTGCTAAATACTTTCGCTCTCGATCTCCATATTCAGATTTGGCTTTGGTTAGCCATCCATCTTCCAGTCTTCCAAAAAAAACATAAGGATAAAGACAGAGACAAGACCGCACAGGTCCAAAACTGCCAATGACGCTTCCGTTAAGCTAGTTGCCAGTTCGCCGGTACTCAGTGAGGAGCTTTTGCAGCCTCTGATACCCACTTCAGTGGATTTGCAGGCCTCTACTGAGACCCGTTCAGAGTCCGGTATGCCGTGAGATGCTTCTTTGCTTACAGAACCTGTGGATGTCTGTACCTTGGATGGGTCCGGAGCCACTGTGCATGCACCAGCTTCAGAGGAAGTTCCTCTCATTACCGATATGCGACACAAACCAACGACTTCTTTCGTGTCTTCAGTTCTTTCTAAAACTACCGAGTTTCTAAGGCCTAGAGTACAAGTTACGCCGAAAAAATGATGACCTTAACTCAAGCACCTACTTCCTTGCCGCAATCTCAAATGCTTAAAATGGCAGAAGATCTGATCATGTTTATTAGGGGAAGCCAGCCTCACCTGCTAAGAGAAAAAGAGACCTGTCCCCTGCAGCTTTAACTGACCAAAAGTCCGACGACTCTGACGTTTCTGGATATGAAAACATGCCTTTATCTGCTTATGAGGATTCATATGCAGAGGAATCCATTCCTTCTGCTTCCTCTCCAGATGATTTTTCTTTTGGTGAAACCCTACATACTTTCAGAGAGCATTTCCACTGGGAATGCCAGGATTATCCACAGTCCAAAAAGAGACTCGGGGAATTTTTAGATTTGCCACAGCACAAGACCCTTAGCTATCCCTCCTGTTCTGTATGTTGTGGATGATGTTTTTATGGAATCCAGTTTAATTCCTGATACTATACCCCCTACTCCAAGGAAACCAGACAGGTACTACAGAGTCCTTGACGGTCACAAATTTCTTTTCAAAAATCCTTCTGCTGACCCAGAGGTCTTCTCCCAAGGGCCTAAAGGCATAAAAGCAGCTGCAGCCAAGAATCCTCAGCCCTTCAGACAGGGACTCTCGAGCTTTAGACAGATGGAGCAAAAAAGTATACACCTCTGGAACTCTCACCATTAGGGCATTGAATTGCCAGTTCCATATGCTGAAACACCAGCAACATACTATGGAACCTATTAAGAAAAAATTATCTACTTTTCCTGACTGCAGAAAATAAAGAATTACAGGAGCTTATACATTCTGCAAACCAAGTCAGCAGACATACTCTGCAATGTGGGTTTGACACCTTAGATGCATCTTGCAGGGCAGCAGTCACAGGTTCTGTACTTAGAAGGCATGCTTGGCTTAAGGAGCAGACCTTGCCAGACCATGTCAAATCAAAATTACTGGACACTCCATTGAGCAAGGACAATCTGTTTGGCACCAAAGCAGAAGAGGTTTTAAAAAAGATGGAAGAAAAAGGCTAAGTCCATGCAGATAGTCAAAGATTTTTTGCAAGTGCAGCCTCCAAGATTCCGTAGGCATTGCCCCTTGAAGCATTGGTCCTTTCCAGCCCCCTCTAGGCCATCTCAAACTAGACCCAGGGTCATCAGACCCCCCAGATTACAGTCTCAGGGTATGCAGAGATCTAAGCAATGGAGTGCCTCCACTTCAAAAACAGGGAGTGCTAAGCCACCCCCTTATGGAAAAAATTCACAGTGACTTCTCATCTCCACTCCTCTCCTTTGCGCAGTTGCTCGTGCCCCTAGGAGGGAAACTTGCTCACCATGCAAAAAACTGGACCTCCATCACCAAAGACCAATGGATCCTCAACATAGTATCCCAGGGGTACAAATTTTATTTCCACATGCTGCCAACCCCAACAGGGTTCCCATACCTTCCTCCAAACCAGTGGGCAGAGGCACAGAAACAAGTTCAATCCCCACTCTCCATAAGAGCAATTCAGCCTGTTCCTGCAGAACAGATAGGTCAAGGGTTTTATTCCAGACTTTTCCTGGTGCCCAGAAAAGAGGGTACCTGGCGACCAATCTTAGACCTTTTCACTCTAGACACCTTCCTGGTGGTACCAAAATTCAAAATGCTCACCCTTTAGCAACTTCTCCCTATGCTGTCCAAAGATGCCTGATTAGCCACCCTGGACCTAAATGAAGCCTATCTGCACATCCCTGTCAGGGACTCATGCAGGAAATATCTACTTTTCAGGGCAGGACCTATGCATTATCAGTTCTCTGCACTTCCCTTTGGCTTATCCACTGCTCCCAGAGTCTTCACAAAATGCCTGGCTGCAGCCATTTCCTATTGCAGACAGAGAAATATTCAAATATACTCTTACTTGGACAATTGCCTGATTCAGGCAGACAGTCAGGAAAAGCTGTGGCAGTACCTGGCATTTCTAAAGGACCTTCTAACCTCCCTGGCGTAAACTATCAACGAAAAGAAATCAAAACTAGTTTCCAGTCAAAAGATTGTATTCCTGGTAGCAACCTTTGACACAGCATCCCAGATGGCATTCCTTACTCCAGAAAAACAAGCCTATCTAACAGGTTACTTCGCTCAAATGGCCACCAGAACCCAGCTATCCGCAAGTAAAATCCTGCAGGCTCTAGGGTTCATGGCCTCTTGCATTCTACTAATTCCATATACCAGACTGCATATGAGGAAACTACAATGGTACTTAAAAAGTCTTTGGTGCTAACATTCTCAGGACCTGGAAGCCATCATACCTGTCATACCTTGTCTAAAGACAGTGTTTCTTTGGTGGGCAGCAGCATGCAACCACAACAAAGGACTTCCCTTTACACAACCCCACACCACCCAGACGCTAACCACAGATGCATCAGACTATGCCTGGGGGGCACATCTGGACGACAGATGCATTCAGGGCCAATGGAGCCCAAGCCAAATTCATCTGCACATCAACCAAAAAGAGATGCTAGCTGTTCAGCACGCTCTGACAGCTTTCCGATCTCTACTCTCACCAGGACCCTGCTTATAAAAGCTGACAACACCATGGTGATGTGGTACATCAACAAGCAGGGGGGAACCCACTCTTACCCACTCTGCAGGCTAGCCATGACCCTGTGGAACACGGCTTCGGACATGCATATCCACTAGCAAGCTCAATTCCTGCCAGACAAACAAAATTCTCTGGCAGACAACTTAAGCAGAAATCTCCAAGACCCACCCGAGTGGCAATTAGACCGCAACACCTTCAACCTTCTAATCCAGAAATGGGGGACCCCAATGGTAGACCTATTTTCCTCGCCCTACATTCACCAGCTCAGCAAGTTCTGCACCAGGACACCTTACAGCAGGGCCTGGAAAGTGGATGCCCTATCCTTCCAGTGGGTAAACCTCTCAATCTATGCCTTTCCCCCTCTGCCTGTCCTAACAAGAGTATTACTCAACATAAGACAGGAAAGACCAAGAGCAATCCTGATTGCTCCAGACTAGCCACACCAGCACTGTTACCCACTCCTGCGCAGTCTGTCACCGATGCCACCATGGCACCTACCCCAGATCCCGATCCTCCTCACTCAGCAGGAGGAACAGATCTTGCATCCGCAACTGCAAACCCTGAACCTTGCAGCCTGGCTTATTCCTTGAATTCTCCTCCAGTGGCCAGCCTAAGCAAGCAGGTGTTGGACATCATTCTGGAAGCCAGAAGACCCAGTTCAAGACCCAGTACAAGGAAATCTTATGCTGATAAGTGGAAAAGGTATTGTTCCTGGATTCACCGTAAAGGAGCAGACACAGCTCTGGCCTCCTTACCTCTCATCATGGATTATCTTGCAGACCTCCTCCACAGAGGCTTAGCCTTCTCTTCCATTAAAAGCCATGCCTCTGCTATCTCTGCTCATTACAGCACTGAGCTACCTCTCTTCTCTCACCCTCTCATCAAACAGTTCCTGAGAGAGGCTAACAACTTAAGGCCACCAAGAAGAGCCCCCAGGCCCTGCTTGGGACCTTAACTTTGTCCTGGAAAAACTCATGCTCCTCCCCTTTGAGCCTGCAGCGTCAGCAGAGTTAAAATTCCTCTCTTGGAAAACAGCCTTGCTTTTGGCCATCATTTCTGCTAGAAGAGTGTCTGAGCTACAAGCCCTTATGGCTGTGGAACCCTTCATTATTTTTCATGCTGACAGGGTCTCCCTCAGGACTAACCTTACCTTTATGCCTAAAGTGATGTCCAGTGTGGCTCTTCACCAATCTATCCATTTGCCTACCTTTTTTTCCTAATCCTCAAAATAAAGGGGAAAGGATCCTGCACTCTTTAGATGTGCACAGACAGCTCAGATTCTACCTTGATAGGACTAAACCCTTCAGGAAATCTGACCAGTTACTAGTCAGCTTTGCTCCAGGGGCAGAGGGCAAGGCCATACAAAAAACAAACCATCTCCAAATAGATAGCACACACTGTATCCATTTCTGTTACAGACACCATTGGAAACCACCCCTTCTCGGGGTCAGAACCCATTCCACTTAGGCAACGTCAACCTCTACAGCATTCCTCAGGGGAGTCCCTACCAGGGACATTCTAGAAGCTGCAGCTTGGAGTTCGGTTCACACCTTCACCAAACATTACCACCTGCCTATCTTTTCCAAATCCAGGGCAGGTTTTGCAACTGCAGTCCTACAGGGCATACTAGCCAGCCCCAACTCTTCTTGACTGCCTCCACCCATTCTTCAGCTTTGGGAATCAACCCAAGTGTGATGACTGCAACAGTGAAACATGAAGAACATAGTACAGTTGTGTATACTTACCATAAATGTAGATGTTCGAGTGTGTTCACTGTTGCAGTCCTGGTTTTCCATCCTCAAGCCCCCTTCTCTCTCTCTCTCGCTGTTCTTCTCTATCTCTATTACATATCCCCTACTGGGCTATTGGTATTTACTTTTTACTGGTGGTGTTTTTTACACCATAACTTAGCTCCCTATTTGGGGGGGCTCCTGACATTTGGGGCAAGAAAAACTGATGTAATGGCGTCGGCTGCCTGTTTTTATACTACGATGACCTGACATCAGTCCTGAAGCAACAGCAACCGATGCAGAACTACTAAGTCTCTGGTATTTGGGGCAACTGAGGGCTACCTACAGGCAGATAACCCAAGTGTCATGACTGAAACAGTGAATACAGTCAAACATCTACATTTATGGTAGGTGTACACAACTGTACTTTTCAGGTAAGAGGCAGTGCAAGTGGAAGCACCTGGAGTCTCCTGAAGAATCCCTTATTGAGTATACTGACCTCGAGGAAGGAGAGGAGTCCCCTAACCCTCCTGGTAAATTTGGCTGTTTTGGCAATCTTTTGGAGCTCCTTCACCACTGCGGGAGGTTGGACTGCCATAGCCCCCCCCCCCTTCAGAGAAGGCAGTGTTTTTGGAGTCCTTCAGAGTGAGCACATCCATGTCCTGGGTGGTTCCCCTCCAGGTACACTTATTGACCTGGTTTCCCAGAAGACATGGTAGGAACACAATACAGTGGAAACCAATCCCCAAAAAGTTCAGTAAGATCCTGTCCCCTCCTAAGAATTGGCAACACTGGAGTAAGGATCTTCCTGTTGTGGATTCAGTCATGGTGGCAGTGGCCACAAAGAAGGGCATTTTGGAGAGTTCCTCTCTCCATCGCCGAATAGAGTCTCAGACGTTGAACCTCTTAAGGAAGTGCACCAACCCTCTCAGCCATGTTTGCATTGAGGGCATTTAACTAAGTGGCTCACCTGACCAGACTTCAGTGGGACATTGTGTCAGAAGTGTCAAGAGAGGTTAAGACACAGCAGACTCTGAACTCCCAGAAGACTCTAGAGATTCAGCTGTCCACCCTAAAGGTCATGTCTAATGTGTCAATTAATCTGCTTTCCATAGCAGCTAATGGCACATCCCAGGCAGCTGGTGCTGGCATATCTATGCATCTCCACACTTGGATGAGGTTTTGTGTCTTTGCAGACTGCATTGAGGTGTCCTTTAGTAATGCCTAATTTGATGGCTCATCTCTTTTTAGACCAAAAGTTAAGGCCACTTTTTAACCAGGAGTGAGCAAGATGGAAAGACACTGTCTGCTGTTGAAGTCTTTTTGCTACCCTTCAATGGACCATCTGTCACAACCAAAATGGGGAAATGTCTCTTTTTTTCAGGAAATCACAGCAGTCTTTTCAAGAAGCTCCTTCTGAGGGATCCTCCCACTGTAGGTGGAGTAACCTCAACAAATGCTGCCCTCGTAGCAGGGGGTGATCCACAGAACCAGGATTTTAATAGATGTTTCTGTGAGGTCCTTTCATTGGCCCTGAAGGGTGGCTCAACTATGGAGGGTCAACTGGCTCTACATCTGCAATCTTGGGAGGCAAATACCTCAAACACATGGGTGTTGAGTCATATCTAGAGGCTATTCAGTTCCATTTTTACAACTTCCATGTTTAAATCCCAAACTGCTTCCATTCATGCCTTCCCTCCAGAGGTGAGAATCATCCAGCGAAAATCAGAAGCTGCTAACCAGTCAAGTCTTCCAAGAGTCCCACCAGACCAACGAGGCTTCAGGGTCTACTTAAGGTTGTTTTTGGTTTCATTAGAAAAACAATGGCCTCAGGCCAATCCCAGATTTGTACAAGTTGCATCAGTTTGAGGCAAACCAAGTTCTGGATGGTCACGATAAAGTCCATTCTGGCTCAGCCGATCGATCTTAAGGATTCTTGCCACCATATAAAGATTGTGAGGCAGTCCAGGAGATTTCTGCTCTTCCTGCTTGGGGCCAATCATTACCAGTTCAGAGCACTACCATTCAGTCTCACCACTATCCTCCCTCCATCTGCGGGTGTTCACCAATTGTATGGCAGTAGCTGCTGCCTGGCTCAGGTTGGAGGGTTTCCAGATCTTTCCTTATCTAGATGATTGGCTAAGAGCATCCCTAGTCAGGGCCAGGATTGCCTCACTCCAGCTGTACAGTTCCTTTAGGATCATGCTCAGCTATCAAAAGTCCAGTATCTATCCCATTCGGACCCTAAAGTTTATAGGTTGCCACTTGAACACCATCTCACAGATTGCAAAACTTCCTGAATCCAGAGTATCAAACCTCTGGTGTCTGGCCGGTTCCTTGCTTTCTGACAGAAAGTCTCCAGATTAACTTCTCAGGATCTTGGGCCTCATGATGGCCACCAACTGTCTAGTTCCCTTGGCTGGGTATCACATGAAGACTCTGCAGTGGTTATACTTAACTCATCCAATGGACTTTGCCATTCTTTTGACCAGTGTTTGGCAAGAGCAGATCACGTGATGGTTGGTATCTCCCGTGGTGTCCTCTGGGTGACCATTTGTTCTCCCCCCTCCCCAGGCCACAGTCATGATGAATGACTCTCTTCTGTGGGGGGGGTGCATTTCAAAGGGAGGACTATCCAAGGGACCTGGTCTAATACTGAGGCCAACCTGCACATCAGTGTCTTGCAGATGAGGATGGCCCTTCTCACATTTCTGCAGGCTTTTCAGGATGTTCTCCTCAAGAGTGTGATTTGTGTCCAGACAAACAAATTGGTGGCTGTCTGGTACCTGAACAGAGAAGGGGGAAACCTGTTCTTACCCTCTTTGTTGGGAAGCCGTGAAGGGTATGGCAGTGGACGATGATTTAGTCTTGGTGGTTTCTGATTGTAATGCACAGTTTCAGGAGATCCAGCATCTTATTGGTTTCCCCAGTTCCCTTGATGGCAAATAATCCCTAACTGTCAAGGCCATGCATATCTTAGCTTTATCCTTTAAGATGTCTACTCGTAAGGTGTATGCTAGTAAGTGGAAGCATTTTGCCCTGTGGGCTAGCTCACAGGGCTTGGATCCTTTTCCAACTGCATTGGAAGCCATCCTGGGCTTTTCTTATGGGTTTGTTTAATTCCGGGTCCTCTTAATTCTAGTATTAAAGTGCAATTTGGTAGCTATATCCAGTTTTCACATTGGTAGGGGTAATGTACCACTGGCTTACCCATAAGATCTCAAAGGCTTTTCTCAAGGGAACATTGTGCTTCACAATTCTATCTAGGACCCTGTCCTGCCTTGAGACTTGCCTTTCATGGTACAGGAGCTGGCAGCACCTCTTTTTGAGCCCTCTGCCACTATTGATTTGAAGTTGTCTTGGAAGACACTTTTCTTGATGGCCATTCAACCCGCCAAATGTGTTTCAGAGCTGCAGGCCCTCTTTTCAGTCCCTCCATATTTGGTCTTTCATGGAGACTGTGTGTCTCTCAGAACAGACCCTGCTTTTATCTGTTAAGGTGTTGTCAGAGAATAATTTGAACCTGTCTATTCATCTCCCTGAATTTTTTACTGATATCTCTAACATAGGCAATATCTACTGCATTGTCTTGATGTCCATAGGCAATTAAGGTTTTATTTGGAGAGGACAAAGTCCTTTAGAAAATCTAATCATTTATTTGTTTCCTTTTCTAAGATTCAGCTGGGTGCCTGTGTGTCTAAGGTCACTCTGTCCAAATGCCTATCGGATTATATTTCTTCATGTGTAGTTTGAAGGGGAAACCTTTGTGTCATAAACCCAAAGATCATTCTACCAGAGCTATGGATACTTCTACAGCTTTTTCTCCAAAGCTGCTTTGGATGGTATCTATGCAGTTATTACTGAGTGGATCATCACATGTTCATATCCCATTACAAATTGGATATCCAGTTGAGATCTAAAGCATTGTTTAGTTCAACCGTATTGCTCAATATCCTTCCATAAGATCGCCCTAGAATGTTATGTGGCTGGGGAATCTGTCCTACAGGTTGAACCAAGAGGAAAAGACAACATCAGATACTAACTGTGCTCACCATAATGATAGATCCATGTTGTGTGTTTTCTTCTGGTTCAGCCTTCCCTCCATCCTGCTCTCGCCTTCATGGCAACCTTGTTGCTCTTGAGATGACTGAGCTGGAAAGACTGCTTTTCCTCTTTTCTTGGGATCTTAGTCTTTGTTTCTCCCTTTGGGGGCTAGGTCCTGATTTTTATATATTAAGGGGGTAAACATGATGTGAGGTAGTTCTGGTGGAGCAGGATATTATGGCTTGAGGAGGCAGAGCCTGACAGGCTGAAGTCTTTGGAAGTTGGTCAGCATTTGATCCGACAACCCACAGATTGAACCAGATATCACACGTTTATCGTTATGGTGAGTACATGATTTTTGTTTCTACCACACATAAGCAGGTGGTATTCAACTGATTTCTTTTTGCCTTGACTTGCGTACAAGTTTTTTACAGGGGTCTTTTTGTAGCTACACAAAAGCTGCCATTTAGTCTGCTGTGTATAATTTTAGTAAACATTTTAGTAATCTGACTTTAGAGACCTTCAGCACTATGTAACTATTAGGATTTCATCTTCTAAAGTCAGCAACTTTACATAGCTTTGAAAATGTTTAGCTGCTGCAGTTAGAAAGAGTGCCTCCCTTTACCGCATGTCATGATTTCATGTACTGGGCTAAGAGGGTGGGCCCAGCTCCTGCACTTCCCAGTCCTTTTCTGATACATAGTTTGGATTTCGATGCCTAAAATGCACAAACCTTCAAAGTTTCATTATATTTGCTTTATCATAAGCCAGGCCCCACAGAAGCACTCTCTGTATGCCTAGCAGTGGTACATCACATCAGAAATTGCCAGAGATGTCATTCTGTCAGTTTGTCCACTCTCTACAGCAACACGTGATTCTCTTGGAGGGTGGTCCACACTGCGATTGGTTAGAAACTCTGTTGTGTGATCCCAGACCAGGATCAGATGGAAGAAAAGTAGACTAAGGATTTGGAAATCAGGAGTTGGCCAAAACTTTTTTGCTAAGCCCACCCTTATGACAGACTCCAACCTCTTCTGCATGCAGATTGCTTTCCCTTCATTGGTGAGCAGTGTAGCTTGTGGGCATTGTATGTTGGAGACAAAGGAAAGAAGAAAATTATTCAACCACCGACCATATTTAGGGATGTGTCTCTGGGTTCCGTGATCAAATGCTCTGAACAAGATTCTTACCAGCCACTTTAAACAGAGTAAGCTCTGCTCTCCTTTAGTGAAGGCATAGTAGTTGAATTTGGACATTGAAAGTCTCCTCCTCTGTTCCTCACAATATTAAGTGAAGAAAAGCGCACCGTCCGTGTTTAAGAACACTCCCACTGATCCTTCTGTTCCAGGTGAGCCTGTGAGTATGCAATTTGATGTGTAATGGGATTTTTCCTTAGGAGAAGACACATTTAGGCAACATGGTTTAATGCCACCATGGTCCCAAAATGGCCTCTCATTAGTCGGTGATATAATTATGTGTTTCCTGTGAACATGGAGCCCACATTCTAGTACCCAGCAGCTACCTTCTACTTACTTGTTATGTCTCACATTGGGTTAGTACAGGTCACCCTCTGATGGAGTTGGGGACATGGGGGTGTTTACCTCTCCTGTATTTCCTTCTGGTAAGGTGATTTCAGGGATCATGATGTTCTTGCTTGTGATACTGATTGATATTAAGATCTGACATATGTAGCTTCCTTCAGATTACTCCAATTTTGGAGATACAGAGCTGTATTCCATGTATCTTCTGGGCAAAAAGGCTATTTGGTGAAGAAGAACGAGGAACCCTGGGTCACTCACACCCAACCGGTGGAATTGTATAGATGCAATTTATGCAGACTGGAGGCATCCACATTCTACTTCTAAAAAGACTAATACTCTCTTTGAAGCCCTGTCAGACTAGAGTGCATTCTGTGTTAGATTCTCAGGACAGATTCCTGTTTTAACACTTTAGTTAAACATGTGTCTCAGAGTTAATGGCATTTTTTTCTCAACCACAAGACATGCAGATTAACCTTTGATTAATGTAGGAAACAGAGGATTTTCTTGTGCCACTTTAGGTCTGAGATTTCGGAACTATTTGTTGCACATTTGCCCATCCCATTTCGGTTCTTACTTGCAGACTAGGTTCTTCAAATCCTTGTAGTGTACTTGATTTTGTGTTCAAAGACTTCCTGTAAAGGAACCTTATAATGGTATTCCTCATTTGCTTTCACATATCCTACAGTAACTTTGACTGTGCTGAAGCTTACAGTAGGCTGCTCAGTGAAGTTTCTGTATGACAGGGTATTTTTCAGTTTTCCTCCTTTAAGGACTAGCTGAGAGAAGCCCTTCTGCATAACCCCCCCCCCCCAAACAAAGAAAGTTACTGTTTGGCGTCCATCGGTCAGCAGGAAGTGGATATCCCCAAAAAGAGAAAAGATAAAGAAAGGGACGGACAAGAAAAAGTTAGGCCATCAGGCGACCCCACCCTGAAGTCAGCCTCAAGCACAGCGGAATTCAGTGAGGCGCCTACACAGCCCCTGATGCCAGACACTTTTCCTTTGTAGGCCTCTACCGAGACCCACTCGGAGTCTAGTATGCCGCTGGATCAGACTACATCTGCAGAGTTTTCGGTTGTCAGCCCCACGGTTGGGTCCAGAGCCAGTCTGCAGGCACCAGCTTCTGAGGAGGCTTTTCAGATAACCGAATCCAGACAAAGACCGACGGCCTCGACACTGGCCACAACCGCACCCAGGCCCATTGAAACACTGAGGCCTAAAAGCAAGACCACTCTCAGAAAAACAATTCCTAGTCGCCATCTTCCTCAAGCCCAGCCTGCTCAGTCACAACAGCTTCTTAAGATGGCTGAGGATCTTATCACCCTTATCAGAGGTAACCAGACTACCCCAGCCAAAAGAAAAAGAGACCTTTCCGCAGAGATTCTCTCAGAACCTGACACTGAAGAATCTGATTTTTTTGATTCAGACAGTGAACAACAGCCCCTTACCACCTTTTAGGATTCTGATGCAGAAGAATCCATCCCATCTGCAATCCCCCCCTGAGGACCTATCTTTTGGATAGACTTTACACACCCTCAGGGAACACTTCCACTGAGAAGCTCAGGATTGCCCCCAGTCTAAGAAGAGGCTAAGAGAGTTTCTGGACCTTCCCCAACACAAACCATTAGCCATTCCTCCCATTTTGGATGTGGTGGAGGATGTTTTCATGTAGTCTAGCCTCACTCCTTATGCCCTGCCTCCTGCACCTAGAAAGCCAGACCGGTACTACAGGGTGCCAGACACCCACAAATACTTATTCAAAAATCCTGCAGCAGACCCAGAGGTCATCACCCAGGGACCCAAAGTGGCTAAGGCCAGTTCCTCCAAAAACCCTATTCCAGCTGACAAGGATACCAGAGCCCTAGACAGATGGAGTAAAAAACTATACACCTCTGTTACCTTAGCTATTAAAGCTCTTAACTGCCAGTTCCATATGTTAAAATATTAGCAACATACCTTGGAACTATTAAAGCAGAAAATGTCCTCCTTGTCAGACAATTCTACTTCCAGGGAGCTAGGGGAACACTTACACTCCAGCTCTCAAGTGGCTAAGCATTCACTCCACTGTGGATATGAGGCCCTAGAAGCCACTAGCAGGGCTGCTGTTGCGAGGTCGGTCATTAGGAGACATACATGGCTGAAAGAGCAACCACTGCCTAATCATGTTAAATCCAAACTCCTAGACACCCCCCTAAATAAGGACTGCCTGTTTGGATCTAAGGTGGAGGAGGTAATCAGGAAAATGGAGGATAAAGCAAAATCAATGCAGAGAGTAAAGGATTTCCTCCAGGTACTACCTCCCAGGTTCAGCAGGAACTTCCCCACAAAATACTTGTCCTTTCCTTCCCAATCCAGGCCTGTGCAAAGGAAAGGGTGCAGGGACAGACCCACCAGGCAGCAACCACAAGGACAGCAGAGGCACAGACAATGGACCTCTACAACCCCCAGGGCAGGGAATTCTAAGTCCACTCCCTACCCTAAAGACTTGCAATGACTCCTCCACCCCCTCTGCCCCCACCCAAAGGCTAGGAGGAAGGCTAGGTTGGGAGGGTGGCTATCCCTTTTCAAAGATAACTGGCAATCCATCACAAAGGATCAATTGGTCCTAAAAATCATTTACCAAGGATACAGATTCTCTTTCAAAGAGAGTCCAATCTTAACAGGGTACCCAGACATACCAACAAATCAACAGGCAGAGGCCCTCAACCAAATTCAGAAACTCTGTGCTCAAGGAGCATTGGAGCCTGTACCCCAGGAACAGGCCAGAAAAAGGGTTTTATTCCAGATTGTTCCTGGTACCCAGAAAAGAGGGCGCTTGGCATCCTATTCTGGATCTATCCACACTAAACCTTTCCCTGCAAGTGCCAAAATTCAAAATGCTTACGCTCCAAAAACTCTTGCCCATGCTGACCCAAAATGCCTGGATAGTCACCCTGGACCTAAAGGATGCCTACCTTCTTATCCATATAAGAGAGTCCTGCAGAAGGTTCCTTCACTTCAGGGCAGGCTCACAACACTTTCAGATGTTCTTCATGTTTCACTGTTGCAGTCATCACATTTGGGTTATCTGCCTGCAGGTAACCCCCAGCCGGCCTGAATACCAGAGTGTTCTGATTTCTGCAAAAAGGAAAAAACTCTCCGTGCTGGATTAAGTAACCAACGAGCAATAAGTCCAAAATGTAGCAAAGAAACACACGTGGGTTACACACAGCAGGTATATTTAATGGAAAAAAATAACAAAACGTAGTAAGCACTTTCATGGACTCAATCCGCTTCATCAGACTTAACATCTGTCTAGACTCCATGACATTTAAATAGCCTCCCAGTTACAGGTGTAACCAATCAGCAAAATGTGTCATACATTAAAGCAACAGTACAAAGAATCACCATATTATATATCTGATACATCATTAAAAACATTAGAATACATGTATAACAACTGAAAGTGTAAAACACATATATATGTAGACAGCCTAAAATACTAATATAAAAACTGTGCATAGATGTGCATATATGAATAACTAAAAATAAAAAGCAACTATTCCACACAATGTGGAATATTCTATATACTAGTGCTTAAGGGCCCTAGCTCTTAAATAGGGTTTTAGAATTACTCTGCTATTCAAGCCAGGTAGTTTGTCAGCTTGTAATCGCAATATCCAGTTCTGCTCTAAGGCCTCAGTACTGTTGTTCAAGTTACCCCCCCCTGTTAACTGAGACAATTTCCAATACCAAGAACTTAAACGTATGGGTAGGGCCTTCTTTCTCAACATGCATAGCTAATGCACTGCTGTCTTTCAAATTCCTAATATCCCTCATATGCTCTAAAATCCTGTCTTTAAGGGGTCGATTGGTCTTGCCTATATAGAAGGCAAAACAATAGTTACAGTAGCTAAAATAGACAACATTCTTGGTATGGCAATCAGCATAAAAATTTGTTCCCATCACAAATCCCTTATGTGGATGTGTAAATTTTCTCCCAGTGTGTATGTTAGGACAAGCTGTACATCTCCTACAGCTGTAAGTACCAAGTCTATCTGATTGGACATGTTTATGAGTACCTACAGCCTTATAACAGAGCTGTCTTTTCAAAGATCTGTTATTTTTGAATGTAAAACATGGCCCATCTCCCAGCAATCCACTCAATTCTTTGACACTAGAGAGAATGTCCCAGTTGTTTTTTTACAACATCACACACCACATGTATATTGCTAGCAAATGTGAGAGGCATCCTCAGTACTTGGCTACCTGTTGCATTCACACTCATGTACTTAACCCACTGTTGTTATGGGATACAGATGTTCTCCGTGTTTCACTGTTGCAGTCATTACATTTATTTATTTATTATTTATTTATTTTCAGTTGGTTTACCAGGATAGTCCATTGGGCCAAAATGAACCTGTTTTCAATGGAGTCCTGGGGAGAAAAGCTCCAAAAACAAACTAGGTACATACCGTAGATTACTAATGATAATTATACAAATGTAAAAGATACAAGCAATTAATTTCAAAAGTGCAGGAAACATTTAAAACAATACAGACTAGTGATGAAACTTGGAGGTGTTATAGGCTAAGAAAAGTAATATTGCAGAGTGATACAGAGTAGTTATTACGTAAGGAGCATAAACTTAATAGGTGCAGTCTAGTACATTCTTTGCAGATACCATGGGAATAATAATGTGAGTTATGGGAAATAATAAGGAAAAATTGCTGGAGTAAACATGAGAGAGAAGGAAGATGAAAATTGCCAGTATTAGTTATGTGGGGTGGGAGCAAGAGCATTCCCACTGGGACACTAGATGTACGTGAAGAGATTTTTTGAACATGTAATGGTTAGAGGTGGTGCGAATGGATGGTGGTAGTGAGTTCCAAAGGCGAGCTAGGTTATAGGATAGTAGGTTTTTGCCTGGGGGGCGAGTTGGTTTGTGCACTTCTAATAGATTTTGATTGTTTGACCTTAAAACTCTATCAGGTAGGTGCATCTTAAAGGCAGAAGACAGGGAGGGACAGAGAGAGGGGTTGAAAATGAGCTTGTGGGCAAGTGTTAGCTGAGTATAGGTGAGATGATTGGGTAGTTCTAGCCATTTTAGTTTTTGGAGAGAGGAACAGTGATGGGTGGAGGACTTATGGCAGTTAGCGAACTTGGCGATTTTGTTGTAGCAAGAGGAAAGTTTTTTTTTAGAGAGGACTGAAGATTAGTTAGGAGTGGAGCTCCATAGAGAAGGGAGGGGATAAGAAAGGAAGTAGAGAGAGTGATTTTAGTGGTGGTTGTAAAGTACTGATTTTGTCGGTAGAGCATACCTAGTTTTTGATGGGTTTTTTTGATATTTAATTGTAGATGGGAGTTGAAATTAAGCTGGCTGTCAATTTGGACCCCAAGTAACTTGGCTTCTGACACCAGTTCCAGAAGTGAGTTATTTTGACTAGTAATCGAGAATGTGTTTATATCGAAAGGAGTAACTTTAGAGGGGGTAAGTACCATTAATTTAGTTTTAGAAGCATTGAGTGCTAGGTGGTTTATTTTCATCCATTGCTCAGTGATTGAAAAAGCTTCTTGCGTAAGCTTTAGGAGTATGGGGGTAGATGTGGCAGAGCAGATAATGGTAGAATCATCTGCATATTGGATGATGTTTGAGAATGGAATAGATTTGCGGAAATCATTTATAAATATGTTGAAGAGAAGGGGACCTAGTATGGAGCCTTGGAGAACTCCAGTGGGGGTATTAAGAAATGAGGAGGTTGCCTTTTTCCATTTTACTGCTTGGTGTCTATTGGATAAGTAGCTGGAGAACCAGTTCAAAGAGGAGGGAGATAGGTTAAGTTTTGAGAGTTTAGTTAAGAGCAGGCTGTGTGAGATAGTGTCAAAGGCCTTAGAGAGGTCAAGTAGTAGGGTAGAAACTATTAGGCCAGAGTCACGAGCTTTATTTACAGTTTCAAGAAAGGAGAGGAGGGCTGTCATGGTGCTATGATTTGGTCTGAATCCATGTTGTGTGGGAGTTAGAAGGTTATTGTCTAAGAGATGTGGTAAGAGTTGAAGTTGGACACACTTTTCTAGAAGTTTAGAAATGGGAGACAGGATAGCAATGGGTCGGAAGTTAGTAACATTGTTATTGTTGCCACCTTTATGCAAAGGTATGATAAAGGCTTGTTTCCAGATTTGGGGTACTGTACATTCTTGGATGGAGCGGTTGATTAAAATGCTTATGGGATAGGCAATTGTTTCAGCAGCTATGCTTAGAAAGTAAGAAGGGATGTTATCAGGTGCGTTAGTGCATGGCTTTAATTTCAGGAGTTTCTTTATAGTAGAAGTAGGTGTAGGTTTTAATGAGAATAGAGGAGAGTGGGGAGAGGGAGTATTAGAGGGTGGTGAAGATTATGTGGAAGTTAGAGTAGGAGAAGAGGTAGAGGGTAGAGAGTTAGTAGATGGGAATGAGGGAGTAGTAGCAGTGCAGGGTAGATTGTTGGTAGGGGAGGGTGGGGGTGTATTAGAGAATGAGGTGGTACTAGAGAATGAGGAGGTTAGTTTGGCAATGGATTCAATGAAAAAGGAGTTAAATTGAGTAGCTAAGTCTAATTTTGGAGCATTTGGGTCTGGGGTGGGGGTGTGTGGTTTGCTGGGGTTAAGGAGAGTAGAGATACCTTTCCAGAATTTCTGAGGGTTTGTTTTATTATTGTTTTGGAGTGTAGAGAAGTAATTTTGTTGATCAGAGATAATAAGCGTTTTTACTTTATTTCGAAGTGTTTTGTATTCATTGTGGAGTCGGGGGGGTCTTGTTTTTCTGATAGAGTGCCCAGACTTTATCTCTATGGCGCATGGTTGCTAGTGTGTTTTTGGTAAGCCAAGGGGCGGAATTAGTTTTTATTCTCTTTGTCCTTAAAGGGGCGTGAGAGTCTAGTGTCTTTATGGGTTATCTGCTTGCAGGTAGCCCTCAGTCGGCCTGATTAACAAAGTCTTGGGTCCTGCTTCAGTTGCTGTCCCTTCTTCCATGATGTCAGGGGTATAAAACGTGCAGCCGATGCCATTGCATCACTCATTCTTGCTGTGCGGTGCCCAAAGCAGAAGCAGTTCGCAAGTGGCAGTCGGCCGACTCCTGAAATTTTCGTTTTCGAGTTTCAGAACCAAAGTCTTCAACTAAAGCTAAGTACCCCATTGGGGAAACTTTTTCTTGCTCCTTACCGATGTCAGTAAAAGTTAATAATTGCATTACTTGTGGAAAGCAAATACCTCGTAAAGATTTTCATTCATACTGTATTCCTTGACTAGGCCCTGACCACGACGTACCTTGCTGTCGGTCCACGATTGGCCCTCGGGTCTTCTTTACGCATTCCTACCCTTTCCCCTTATTCCCCAGTTTCTGAAGAAAGCCTGTCGGTTGAAGAGCAGGATGATCCTCATAGCACCATATTGGCCTCGACAGATTTGGTTCCCCTTCCTTTGGCCTCACCTACTAGATCAACTATGGATTTTCCATCCAACCCGGAGCTGATCTCACATCCACAGAACCTGATTCATCCCAACTTGAACAGCCTGAAGCTCACGGCTTGGCTACTCCAATTCCCTTGATTGCCAGGCAGAATGATCTTTCTTTACCAGTACGTGACATTCTCATTGCATCTCATAAGTCTTCCACTAGAATTACTTATCTGAGCAAGTGGAAAAGATTTACCTGTTGGCCGAAAGATAAACAAGTAGATCCCTTCTCAGCACCAGTGTCGATAATACTAGACTATCTGGCCGACCTTTTCCAATCGGGTCTATCGGCCGCTACCATTAGAGTTCATTTGGCTGCAATTTCTAATTTTCATGAGGGTGTCCAAGATTCCTCTCTTATGTCCCACAAATTGTGCAAGACCTTCATAAAAGGTGTGAATCATCTGAAGCCACCTTTTAGAGAACCTATTCAACCATGGAATTTATCATTAGTTCTACAAGCTCTGACCAGCCTCTTCTTGCGACCTCAAGCATTTGTCATGGAAAACCTTATTTTTGGTCACCATTACTTCTACCAGACGTATTTCTGAGCTTCAAGCTTTATGTATCAGGAGTCCATACTTGATTTTTCATAGAGATAGAGTGTCTCTGAGAACTAATCCATCATTTCTGCCAAAAGTGATCTCTGAAATGTCCATTAATCAAACCATTGAATTGCCAGTTTTTTTTCCCAATCAATCAAACAGAGGAGAATATTGCTTACATACCCTAGATATCCACAGGCAAATCCGTTTTTACTTAAACAGGACTAGGCCCTTTTGTAAATCTGACCAGTTATTTTTGGCCTTTTCTGGACCTAGATTAGGATCTGCTGTTGCTAAGGTCACATTAGCTAGATGGTTGAAGGACTGTGTGACCTTCATTTATACACAACGTAATATCTCGTTGCCTACTACCATGAAAGCTCATTCAACAAGGTCGGTGGCAACTTCTGCTGCCTTCCATGCCAGAGCTTCTTTACATGACATATGTGCAGCTGCAACTTGTGCTACGCCTCATACCTTAATCAATCATTACAAATTGGATTTGGCCTCCAAGGGAAGAGCATCTTTCAGTTCTATGGTGCTCAGGAATATCCTTCCATGAGAGCCTCCCAGGAATAGAGGTAGCTGGGGACTCTGTCCCATGCATAAGGAATGAACGAGGATTAACAATATCAGATAAAGAAGTTATGTCTTACCATAACGTTCCATCTGTATTGTTGATCCTCATTCAGTCATTACGACCCTCCCTCCTTCCCCCTCCTGTGGTTTCTAGTGGATCTCACCATCCGGTTCTCTTAGGTTATTTGACCAGAGGTAGCCTCTACCTTCTTTGACTTGCAAACTCAATCTGAGGTAAGAGGAAGAGGGGTATTATGGGTAAGAGTTTAGCTCGAGAGTTTGAAGCTGACATGAGCTTGGAAAATGGCCGGCTCGGTTCTGAGGTCGGAACCGATACCCATGTGTAATGACTGAATGAGGATCAACAATACAGATGGAACTTTATGGTAAGACATAACTTCTTTTTACCACCCTTTCGAACCTGCTGCTTCAGCAGAACTGAAATACCTCTCCTGGAAGACTGCTTTCCTACTACCCATCACCTCAGCCAGAAGGGTTTCAGAACTTCGGGCACTGATGGCCATTGAGCCCTTCATTATTTTCCATGCAGACGGGCTGCCTGAAGACTTAACCCCTCCTTTATGCCCAAGGTGGTATCTAAGGTGACTCTCAACCAGGCCATACATCTACCCACCTACTTCTAACCCTCAAAACAAGGGGGAAAGAATTCTGCACTCACCAGATGTGCACAGATAGCTCAGATACTAACTGGACCGTACTACACCCTTCAGGAAAACAGACCAACTTCTTGTCAGTTTTGCCCCAGGGGCAGAGGGGAAGCCCATTTCCAAGCAAACCATTTCCAAATGGATATCACACTGCTTCCATTTCTTCTACAGATTAAATGGGAAACCACCCCCTAAGTCTGTTCGTACCCATTCCACTTCCACAGCATTCCTCAGAGGAGTTCCTATCAGGGACATCTTGGAAGCTGCCACTTGGACCTCTGTTCATACCTTTACAAAGTATTACCACCTACCTCTTTTCTCTAAGGCTAGGGAAGGGTTTGCCTCTGCAGTTCTGCAGGGCATGCTTACCCATGCCTAGGTCTCTAACTAATCCTTCCACCCCTCTCCTCAGCTTTGGGAATCCTCCCACATGTGATGACTCTAACAGTGAAACAAGAAAAACATAGTACAGTTCTGTACAGTTACCATAAATGTAGATGTTCGAGTGTATTAACTGTTGCAGTCCTGGTTTCCTTCCCTCCCTCCCCCTTATATTTTCTTTCTTTAAGGAGACATAAGCTTCTTATGGTGGCTTTTAGCCGCCAGGGCCAGTTTACCATATTTCCTTGGGCTTCTGAGTGGTTAGGGCAAGAAAAACTGATGTAATGGCGTTGGCTGCCATGCTTTATAGCACTGATGACCTGACGTCAATCAACAAGCAACAGCAGCTGACTTAGAAAAACATTGACTCTGGTATTCAGGCCTGCTGAGGGCTACCACAGCAGGGATACCCCACAGGTGATGACTGCAACAGTGAATACACTCGAACATCTACATTTATGGTAATTGTACACAACTGTACTTTCTGCATCAGGGAGTTTCACCCAGAAGCCTGGCAAGTGGATGCTCTCTCCTTCCATTTGGGCAACATGTTTGTCTTTGCCTTCCCTCCTTTGCCAGTGATCCCAAGGATACTGCTAAAGATCAGGGAAGAAGGGCCAAGAGTCATACTAATTGCTCCAAATTGGCCCAGGCAACATTGGTACCCCTTGCTACTCAGCCTAATCAAGGAACTGCCCAGGAACCTGCCTTTCACAGAAGGACTTCTAAACCAAGAAAAAGGGTCAGTACTGCACCCCAATCTACAAACTCTCAACCTGTCCAAATGGCTTATACCCAGAAGGCGGATACCAACCCACTGTTGAGCAGACAGGTCCTGGATGTAATTAAGGAGGCCAGAAGGCCCACCAGAAAATCCTACTGTGCAAAATGGAAAAGATTCAATGCCTGGTGCCTAACTGAGGGTACAAGCAGCTCCTTTGCATCTCTCTGTCTCAGACTACTTGGCAGAGCTAGTGCAAAAAGGATTATCTTACTCTTCCATGAAAATTCATGCCTGAGGTATCTCTGCCCATTTCCATGCAGAGCAGCCTTTGTTCTCCCACCCCCTGCTAAAACAATTCCTTATATGGGTGTCTCACATCAGGCCAACCACCCCTGCCTGGGACCTGAACTATGTCTTGGAAAAACTAACCTTACCTCCCTTTGAACCAGCTGCCTCAGCAGAACTAAAACACATCTCCTGGAAGAACGCCTTCCTGCTGGCCATAACCTCAGCTAGGAGAGTTTCCGAGCTGCAGGCACTCATGGCCATTCCTTTCATGCCTTCATTATCTTCCATGCAGACAGGGTGTCTCTGTTTTATGCCTAAGGTGGTGTCTGACGTAACACTGAATCAGGCTATACATCTTCCCACCTTCTTTCCTAATCCTCAGAACAGGAGGGAAAAATCTCTCATTTACTGGATGTGCACAGACAACTTAGACGCTATCTAGATAGAACCAAGTCTCTCAGAAAGACTAACCAGCTCCTGGTCAGCTTTGCCCCAGGGGCAAAGGGGAAACCCATTTCCAAGCAGACCATTTCTAAATGGATATCTAACTGTATCCAGTTCTGCCACCACTTCCATGGAAAAATTCCTCCTAAGCCTGTCCAAAGCCATTCCACTAGGGCAGCATCTACTTCCACTGCCTTCCTCAGGGGGGTCCCTACCAAAGACATCCTAGAAGCTGCCACTTGGACCTCCATCCACACCTTCACCAAACACTACCAATTGCCTCTTTTCTCCAAAACCCGGGCAGGCTTTACCTCTGCAGTTCTGCAGGGCATGCTAGGTCCTACTTAGAGCACTGCAAGCCTGTTCTAATATGATGTCAGTGCCTGGCAACCAGCAGCCAACGCAGGAGGGAAAATCTTTACTCTGGTGTTTCAGCAGGCCGAGGGCTACTCAGCAGGGATAACCCACAGGTGATGACTGCAACAGTGAATATACTCGAACATCTACCTTTATGGCAAGTGTACACAACTAAGTCAAAAAGAGATGAAAGCGAACCAAAAAAAACACAAATTAACTGCAAAAGGTCGCTGGAAACTCCAAATAAAGGCTCGCAACACTGATGGTAAAATGATTTATTTAACGCTCACAAACTCATACGTTTTCGACACACTTCTTCTTCAGAATCAAACAATCAAATAAAAGAAAGGGCTAATATATACCCTATTCACTAATGATTTATCCAATAGAAACTGATACTTGATTAACACTTGTTCATTAAAGTCATAGAAACAAGCAAAGCTTGCTTAAATGTTAAAACCAATCCACAGATACATAGAAAAAATGATTGCCTACTTCTATAAAAAACACTTAAAATATTTAAAGTATTTAAAAACTAAACATTTTAATAAAATATAACTTGTAAAGTAAGCATGTATAAAAAACATTCAGTGACTCCTATTTTATTACTGGGACACAAAATTCCCTAGTGTATTGTGTTGTACAATACTGCCATCTTGTGGCAAATCTAAAAAACACATAAATAAATCATAGTTTGGCGGATCTCAATTTAAGTACAGATTTGATGGACAAAAAATCATTCAGACCTGGGGGCTTAGTGGATTCCAAAACAATCTGCCAAAACAATTCCCTATATTCTAATTTCGCCTCCCACATACCTCCTCATATATCTCTGGGGACAGATTCCAAAACAAAAAAAGAAAATGATAAAAATAGTTTCTATTTGGAGCCCTTATTTGGAGTTTCCAGCGAACTTTTGGCAGTTTAAGTGTACACAACTGTACTTTGTTTTCACAGGAAGTTTTTTCTCTTTACTCTGTTTGGGCTTCACTTTCAGTAGTGTGTTGTCACTTGGCCCCTCCTCGGAACTCAGAGTGCTTTTCATAATTCCTTATATATTAAAGAAGAGTCAGACATTGCTTTTCCCTGCCTAAACAACTGTCATCTGTTTTGTCATTATGGGTATGCATGCTGGTGACTCGCTCATTCCGTATTGCTGAGTTCTGGAATTGTGCACTGTAACTTCCAATGGGTAGAGCCTAAGCTTTTTGACAAAATCATATCCTCAGATTTTAAACCAATGTCCATAGCTCTGGAACCATAGGGGTACTAAAGAAATGTAAATGCCAAACTCTTCAGCATAAACATTTATAGTGGTGGTATTCTTTAGATTCTACATCTCAAACTGGATTTTATAAGTCACAGTAATTATTAAATGTATAATATTTTGTAACAGTTTTCAATAGTTAAGCAACCACTCAAGTTATACACATACCACCTGCAGCATTTTGTTCATCTAGCTGAGAGCTTTCATATTTGGCTAAGGACGTCTGTCTGTGCTACTTGTTTGTTGAGATATTTAGGGAAACATGACATTTATAACAATGTAATTATATGAACAACAATTAACTTTTTACCTGCACTGGAGAGTGGTTGAATATCAACACAGTTGTGATTGCCTTTGAATAAGCTTTAAGATGAAATATTTTATTACTTTTGTATGTAGCATGCTTCTGGAATTATTAATGCACATATGAACACACAATATTTGACTTCAATTGGCATCAGTAGGATGTAACTGCAGAAACACCTGGAGATGCCACTAGGGTGTAATGAGTTAAGTTGTTCCAGGTACTAGAAGTAAATAAAACTGGAAGAAGTTCTTTCTCATACCAGATTGTGTTCAATGAGGTGTAGAAATGTATGTTACAGTATCAGTTATTCAGCCTGCAGAGTGGACCCAGGATGTTATAGCATTGGCATCGTGGGTATGTGAGGGCACAAGTGTGTGTAAGCATAAATACTTCTACATCACTTGTACCTTATGATGGGCACCATTTACACTGTTACAGTTTGCCCACCTATTTTATATTAAAATGCCAGAGGTTTTGCAGACCTTATATCCTCCTAGGCCTTTTGTTAATTTTAGACTCCTGTCACCAGGCTGTAGAGTGGTGGACTTGTACCTACAATTGCCATAGTGATATTACTGTTCATCCAGCCAAAAACATTGCAGTCTGTGGTATTAGATGGTTGGTTGTCTTTTTTAGCCCAAATGAGATCCTTTCTAGTGCAGGGAAGATGAAACTTCACTAAAGGGAATCGTTCCTAACTGTCCAAGGACTGGAAAGAGACTTGAGACCAGAAGCTCTCTTGCTGCACACAGACAACCAGGCTAATGTGTGGTACATTAATAACCAAGGCAGCACACACACTTTGTACTTCCAGTTCAGAAAGTTTATGTTGGACAGCAGTGGGCTATAAACTATGGTATTCTTCCAAGAGCAGTTTACATCTTGGCAGAAATGTGTGTGCTGGTGAACTCCCTCAGTCTTAGGCCCATAAAAGGCTATTCTGTTTAGCCAAGGTTTTCCATTTGAAGGACACATTGGAAGTTGACTTGTTTGTTACTTGGGAGATTTAGAATTTTTGAATCACTTGGCTTGCAGCTAACATCAGAAACTCATTCCATCGAAACACAACTGACACTGTGCAAATGTAATAACCTATATAATAAAAAAAAAATCTTTATCACAAAAGCCAGTATTAAAACAGGACATTTTTAAATGATTTTCCTTGTGTAAAATGGACAGTACAAATATCTCCTTTCTAAACAAGCAGCCAGTAATGTCTCTGTCATGCATATCTAAATTTATGACTTGCAGACTGGAAGAAAGTAAAATGCTTTCTATGCTTATACAGTCCCTGGAACAGTCGCAGAGGAAAACAAATAAGTGGATGGTGCACACCTCTTTTTTGACAATGGACTTCATCTTGATATGAAAGCAGAGATCTTTAACGCAACTCACATGACGCAACTTTTCTGACAGTTAATCTTGTTACTCTGTTTAATTTGCATCTTTGAAAAGTGCTGATGTCCTGACTGAGTCACTGTTGCAGTATTCTTAGCAGATGGGTTGTAGCTCACTGACATCCAACTGGGATACTAAAGCTTTACCTTCCTACACGTACATCCAGGTGATGACCTCATCTTTTAGGCATCAGATTTTAAAACCGGATGTATGTACAAGATCTTCCAACTATCTCACTGCCAGCCTGAATGCAGGTCGTTGCACCCAATGGACTGTATTCATTTGGTCACTCAGTACCGTAGCTTCACTTGTCGGATCAGACAAGTGCCCCTTTGGAGATTCTTCCTTCTTAACTTTTGACTGTTTTGCTGATTGTTTTTAGGTGTCACCTAGGATTGGTAAGTGTGAGTGTGGTAGACCAATTCCGTACAAAGACTTGCACACTAAGTGCTTGTTCTGTTTAGGGCCTAAACAGGACTATAAATCCTGCTGGATTTGTTCGTCATTTGTACTAAAATCCCTTCGGTCTAGGCCATACATGCTTAATAGCTTTTCCGAGACCCAGCGCCTGAAATACTTGGCTCCCTCCACCATGTCAGAAGGCACAGACATTGGCCTTCTGCCTAAGAAAAAAAACTTAGAGACCTGTGGAGGATTCTCCTGACACCTTTTTAGAATTGGACATACCTGCTGAGATGGTTGAACCCATGGTACGCCAATGGTCTTCTCACGAGCCCTCTACCATGACCCCGCCAGACACCGGTATGGCTACTGTGGCCTTGTAGACAGAGTCCTGTGATGAACCATGACTCATCTCGAGGGCCCCTTGAGGAATCCATCGGATCCTTGTGGGGAAGAGACTCATGGTTACCTGATAGAAATGCGACAAAGTTCAGAATCCCTCAGCTTATTCAGGAGAACATCTCCCCCAAAAAGAAAAAGCAAAAACTTAAACACTTAATGTCCCCTTCTGTGTCAAAGGCAAAAGAATGGATTGATTTTTCTCTGTTTTTTGAAGGCAATTGTGTTTCTGAAGCAACCTTCCTTTGTGTCTCAGCCCTCTCAGGCCACACCACACACAGATATTATATTCTTCCTCGTCTGATGAGAAGCCAGACAGGGATTCAGATTTTTTTCTCAACTACTCGACCCAGTTGCACTGTTCAGAGCAGATTTCCTCAGAAAAGGGAGACTCCCCCTGGAAGATTCCTCCTGAGGAGAAACCTTACAAAACATGACAAAACATTTTAAGTGGCACTGTAGACAGGTGTCAGATGCAAAAGAGATACTACAACATAATAGAGATGGGCACTCCTGCTCCTCTTCGAGTTCCTTCATTGCTAGATGCTTACCTGGATGCCTTTCAGGCCAATTCTTCAGCTCTAGATTTTCAGCCTCCTGCTCCAAAAAGGCCAGATGAGTTTGTCAGGAGCTTTACAGAACCTAAGTACCACTGCAAAAACCCCGTGGCAGACCCTGCTGCAGTCTCCCTAGCTTCTGACAAACCTTCCAAGTTTCTCTGTGACACTAATGTTCTTTCCCGTGACAAGGATAGTTGAGCAGTGGAAAAGTGGGTTAAGAAAGTATATACTTCCTCCACCTTAACTTTCAGAGGTATAAACTTCCCAAACTCAAATGACCAAATACTTACTGTCTTTGCTGTAGTCCTTAAGCAAGACCATTACAGAGCAACATACTCCCAAAACAGCATATACAGTCTTTAGTGGCCCAGGCTTCTCAAGTAGCCAGGCACATCTTAAAGTTCAGCTATGATGCTATGGATGTCTCTTTCACAGCAGCTGCTACTGGTTCAGTGATTAGGCAGTATGCTTGGCTACGGGTCCAATCTATTCCAGAAGAGTTCAAGTGAAAGATTTTAGACACTTCTTTGGATAACAATCTCATATTTGGCACACAAGCTGACAGACATTGAAGGATTGCCATCACATTCTGTTCTGCTGTCTACAGTTCCCAAAAATTGTCCAGCTAAATCCACATCCTTTATCAAGAGAGATCGTAGAATTCCTCAAAGGCAAAGGAAAATTCCTAAAAAATACCCCCCCCCCAAAAAAAAAAATAGAGGGATACCCCTTCTGAGATGCCTCAGTTTGGTAGTAGACCTGTGTGACTATTTGCCATTTGTTCCCCCCTCCAAATCCTACCACTCCACTCCCTTCTCAAAAAGACTTCCTCTTTCTTTTCCTGTCTGGAAAGCAATAACCTCAAACAAGTGGGTATTGAGCATTTTCAAGGAGGCTTACTGTACGTCTTCAGAAAGCATTCCAACTCCCAGGGGAATACCTGCTCCTCCCAACCAGATACAACTGCTAGACCCCATCGTGTAAGACATACTGACTCAGAGAACCATAGAAGAGATTCCCTCATTCTACTCATGAAAGGGATTTTACTCCATAATCTTCCTGGTTCCAAAGAAAGAGGGTCTTTGGAGACGCATCCTGGACCTGTCCAGGCCAAACATATTTCTGAGAGTGCCCTCCTTTAAAATGCTGTCCTTACAAACTCTTTTACCTTTCCTGCTTCCTCAAGCTTTTCTGGTATCCTTAGGTGTAAAGGATACTTATCTTCATATCCCCATTCACTCTGCAAAAATTTTCAGGTCTATATTACATGATCGAATGGTCAAATAGTCGAACACGTAATATTCAACCCGTAATAATCGAACCGCCACAATGTTGAACGGTTCAGTGGAGATCTGCGTACAGTGTGGAAGTGTAAGTTTTCCATTTTCTGCACTGTAGTGCGATCTCAGAGTTGGTATATTTAAGTAACGGGGGGTGCAGGGGAGCTTGTCCCCCTGAGTAGAGCGTTTAAATGGTTTGTTTGGGTGGGTTTTTCTTTTTTTACTTTCCGTTCGACATTGTGGCGGTTCGATTATTATGGGTCGACTATTACGTGTTCTACTGTTTGACCATTCGATCACATAATATAGACATTAAATTTTCTCAGGTTCTTTACTGAATCATCACATTTTCATTTTACTGTTTTGCCCTTTGTTTTTTTCTATAGCTGTGAGGGTTTTCACAAAGTGGCTGGCTCCAATAGAGGTATTCTGCTGTACTCATGGCATACAGATTGTCCCTTATCCAGATGACCTTCTACTCCAGTCTTTATCCAGGGACACTCTTCTAAAGCACCTTCATTACACTGTGCAACTTTGGACTTTCCTGGGGTTCACAATCAACTACAGAAAATGCCAGCTCTTCCCCACCAAACAGCTGACCTTATTGTGATGCAATCCGGACGCATTTGCCATGCATGCCTGTACTCCTCAAGAAAAGAATCACCTCCCTAGCCAATGAGTTCCTAATGCTTTCTAGCGAAGATTAATGCTCGGCCTGACAAGCTCTCCAGGGCCTTGGGCCCCTATCCCTGTGTTGCCCCTCACCAGATTACACTTGAGGAAAATTCAGTAATATCTGAAATCATTGTGGTCCCAGCACTCTCACCCTCTCGATACCAACATTCTCCTTCTTCCTTGCATCAAGAAGGTTGCGCTCACCACAGATCTCTCATTAACTTCAGCCCTGCACAACCAAGTCATGTTGACAGATGCTTCAGACAGGGCATGGGGGGCTTGTACAGGAGACCAAAGAATCCAGGGGGGAGTGGCCTGCTCTTATACTTAAAGAACACATCAGCTTAAAGGAAATGAGAGCACTTCTACAATCCCTACAGATTTTCTCACGTCTTTGGAAACCAGGCAGTCTACTGGTGCACACAGACAACACCATGGTGATGTGGTACATAAACAGGAAGGTACAAGATCCTACCCCTGTGCAGGCTAGCACAGGTGGCCACACTCGGTGTGTTCAGTGCCTTGGGTTGAGCACCTGTCCTCAGGATGCACGATTTGTGCAGGGTTCAACGCCAGGGCACTGAAAGAACGGAGGTCGAAGCTGGTCCTGGTGGGACGTTTGCTCCCGGAGTCGGCTTCGGCCTCAGCTACTCCCGTGGCACCTCCCCAGCCTGTGGTGGTAGCCACTCCTGCCCCCCCTTCCTCCAGCCGGGATTCAAACTCCCACTAAAGCGCCGGAGGATAGGGAGGCCAGGAGGGAGAAACGGAGGGAGAAGCACCACAAGCGGCGGGCCGTGGCCTCTGCTTCGGCCCCCCCCAGCTAAGCGGGCTTCTCCCTCCACGGCTTCCAGGTCTCCTCCTCCTCGGCTCCGATCACCTTGCTTCTCCCCGGGACCAGAGGAGGAGGAGACCCGATCTCCGTTGAGGTCATCGAGGCGGCACTCCAGGCCTGCCTCGGTGGCCTCGTCGAGATCCACCTACAGCCTGTCTGACGCAGACTTGGACCGGATGATGAGAAGGTTCACCCAGGCCCAGCTGCAGATGGGAGTGCTCCTGCCTCCCCCCCCTTCGGGAGGGAGCTCGACACCCTTTTTTGCTCCGATAGCTCCTTCTCCGACCCGCTTCTCGGGTTCGGAGCGCTTGGAGCCGGGCAGCGTTGGAGCCGGGGGTGGGTCGGCGCCGACAGTACTGGGTACTTCGGATCTGACCCTGCCCTCAAGTCTGTCGGTTCCATCGTCAGATCCGACCTCTCGGAGCCGTGGCTCGAGCTTCGGATCCGAGGGATTCAGTGTGCCTTCGGCTCCGTCCAGGTCGGAGCACACTGGTCCCTCGGATCCGACGGTCTCGGCGCCGGTTCCGATCCCTTCATCAGATCCAAGTGGGAGTCAGCTCTCGGAGCCCAGGGAGAGCGGCTCCCCCTCGGCCTTCGATGTAGTGGAGAGGGCTCTGTCAAGAGCATCCAGACCCCCGGCCCTTGTCTCGGCTCTGCCCTGCACTCCCTCTCTGCTGGGCCAGGCTTCCATCACCCGGCCACAGGGACAGTCTGCTTCAATGCCCCAGGTTGTTCCGTTGGAACAGGACATTGCTGGCGAGACCTCCTCGGACAGCCCCCCTGAGGAAGTGCCTCGCAAGCACAAGTGTAAGAGGAGGCACGTGGACTCCCCCGAGTCCTTAACAGAGGACATGGACTTGGATGAAGGGGAAGGCTGCCCAAGATCACCCCCCGAGAATGTCTCCTTTGGAGACATCATGGAAATGCTTAGGCTCAAGGGGGTGGGGGGTGGTCTGCCCCCAAGGCTTCCTCCGACGAGTCCGTGTTCCTGGAGGCATTCGAAGCAGGCCCGTCTACCTCTTGGGTGTCCCCTCCGACCGACCCCCTGGTGGACCTTGTGACCACCAGGGCATGGAAGGAGCTGGACACTGTGGAGCCTATTCCCAAGCGCCCGGACAGGATATTGAGCCCCCCCACAGACTGTCCCCACTGGAGCAAGGGTCCCCCTCTAGATGCCATGTTGATGGCGGCAGCCACTAAGAGGGAACTAACTCAGGAGAGTCCCTCGGTCCATCCTCCGAGCAAGGAGTCTCGATTGATGGATCGCCTTGGGAAGCAGGTATTCAGTTCAGCGACCTTCTCGGTAAGGTCTCTGAACTATATCCATGGTCACGTCTTTGGAAACCAGGCAGTCTACTGGTGCACATAGACAACACCATGGTGATGTGGTACATAAACAGGAAGGTACAAGATCCTACCCCTGTGCAGGCTAGCACAGGTGGCCTGGCACCTAGTCTCTCTGAATCTCTTAGAATGACATGCATTCCCTTTTTGACAGACGTTCTAATCAGGGATTTGGAGGATCTTCATGAATGTGCATTGAACAAAGAGGTGTTCAAAGCCATAACTCTCAAAAGGGGGACTCTACAGACAGATCTCTTTGCCGAGCATCATCTGCTCCCACTTTTCTGCACAAGGAGTCCATCACCTCGAGTCTAGAGGAGAGATGACTTCTCCTTCCATTGGACAGGGAATTTTCTTTATGCATACCCCCCTCTACCTCTGCTCCCAAGGCTCCTTTTCAAGGACCAGAAAGAATATCCAAAACTGTGCTTCTGGCACTATTCTGGCCAAGGCAGCACTGGTTCCCACTCCTGTCTCGCCTATCAAAGGTTACAGTTAAATTTAATTTGGTACATAAAGATATTGGAGGATCCCTCCAAAAGCAGATCTAATCACCCAGCAGAAAGGGCAGCTCTTTCATCAGTCTGACCTAGGGTTAGGGTTAGGGTTAGGGTTATAACCCTCTGGATGATAGGTTTATAATTCCTGCAAGACATAGCTTTTCTGAAGAGGTTGATCAAATCCTACAAAAAGCCAGAAAACATAACAGCAAGAAGTCGTACACAGCCAAGTGGAAGAGATTTTTCATCTGGTGCCGTAAGCACAAACTCCAACCCCTTCTGTCGAACACGCACACAGTACTGTAATACTTAAGTAACTTATTGCATTCAGAGTTGGCCTACTTTTCAAGGCTCACTTATCTGCCATTAATCCTTGCTTACCTTTGGAGCCCCCTGTCTTCTCCAAGACAGAGGTTAAACTTTTCCTGAGGGGAGTTTACACCTTAAACCTCCTCAGGAAACCTATCACCCCTTCTTGGGACCTTAATTTTGTTTTGGAAAATTTTGGACCAGTTGCTTAGCTACGCTAAAATTCTGTACATGGACAACCATGATCTGAAGTAGGGACTTCATTTGTCAGCAACCTGTGGGTCTTGGATCCGATATCGGATCCGAGCCGGCAATTATTTATACAGCAATGGATCTGAGCTCCTAGCTCCTCCCCTCACCCATAATCCCCTGCCAACCCCAATTGACCTCAGATCTAGTTTGCCGCTTTTAGAAGAGACAGCTGGATTGCAGAGCTCCTGGCGACTTCAGATAAGTTCTTAAAAAACTTGTTAAAAACAGAAAATCTTTCCTTTTTAAACTTGCGTGTGTGTTTAGGATCCCTTTAGGTTAACTTTTACCTTTTTTAATTTTATTTTTAGTGTTTCCTCCCCTCGCTGGTCGTAGTGTGTGTGTGTGTGTGTGTGTGTGTGTGTGTGTGTGTTGTTTGTGTTTTGGGGCCTGGTGTGCGTGTGTAGTCCTTTCCTTGAGAGAAAATGTCAGAGGCCCCAAAGCCCATTTTTTCTAAATGCACCGAGTGTGGCCATAAGCTTTCACCGGCGGATGGCCACACTCGGTGTGTTCGGTGCCTTGGGGTTGAACACCTGTCCTCAGGATGCACGATTTGTGCAGGGTTCAACCCCAGGGCACTGAAAGAATGGAGGTCGAAGCTGGTCCTGGCGGGACTTTTGCCCCCGGAGTCGGCTTCGGCATCCGCTACTCCAGTGGCACCTCCCCAGCCTGTGGTGGTAGCCACTCCTGCCCCCCTTCCTCCAGCCGGGATTCAAACTCCCACTAAAGCGCCGGAGGATAGGGAGGCCGGGAGGGAGAAACGGAGGGAGAAGCACCACAAGCGGCGGGCCGAGGCCTCTGCTTTGGCCCCCCCCCAGCTAAGCGGGCTTCTCCCTCCACGGCTTCTAGGTCTCCTCCTCCTCGGCTCTGATCACCTTGCTTCTCCCCGGGACCAGAGGAGGAGGAGACCCGATCTCCGTCGAGGTCATCGCAGACTTGGACCGGATGATGAGAAGGTTCATCCAGGCCCAGCTGCAGATGGGAGTGCTCCTGCCTCCCCCCCTTTCGGGGGGGGGAGCTCGACACCCTTTTTGCTCCGATAGCTCCTTCTCCGACCCGCTTCTCGGGTTTGGAGCGCTTGGAGCCGGGCAGCGTTGGAGCCGGGGGTGGGTTGGCGCCGACAGTACTGGGTACTTCGGATCCGACCCTGCCCTCGAGTCTGTCGGTTCCATCGTCGGATCCGACCTCTCGGAGCCGTGGCCCGAGCTTCGGATCCGAGGGATTCAGTGTGTCTTCGACTCCGTCCAGGTCGGAGCACACTGGTCCCTCGGATCCGACGGTCTCGGCGCCAGTTCCGATCCCTTCATCGGATCCGAGTGGGAGTCGGCTCTCGGAGCCCAGGGAGAGTGGCTCCCCCTCGGCCTTCGATGTAGTGGAGAGGGCTCTGTCAAGAGCATCCAGACCCCCGGCCCTTGTCTCGGCTCCGCCCTGCACTCCCTCTCTGCTGGGCCAGGCTTCCATCACCCGGCCACAGGGGCAGCCTGCTTCAATGTCCCAGGTTGTTCCTTTGGAACAGGACATTGCTGGCGAGACCTCCTCGGACAGCCCCCCCCCCCGAGGAAGTGCCTTGCAAGCACAAGTGTAAGAGGAGGCACGTGGACTCCCCCGAGTCCTTAACAGAGGACACGGACTTGGATGAAGGGGAAGGCTCCCCAAGATCACCCCCCGAGGATGTCTCCTTTGGAGACATCATGGAAATGCTTAGGCTCAGGGGGGGGTGGTCTGCCCCCAAGGCTTCCTCTGACGAGTCCGTGTTCCTGGAGGCATTCGAAGCAGGCCCGTCTCTACCTCTTGGGTGTCCCCTCTGGCCGACCCCCTGGTGGACCTTGTGACCACCAGGGCGTGGAAGGAGCTGGACACTGTGGAGCCTATTCCCAAGCGCCCGGACAGGATCTTGAGCCCCCCCGCAGACCGTCCCCACTGGAGCAAGGGTCCCTCTGTAGATGCCATGTTGATGACGGCAGCCACTAAGAGGGAACTAGCTCAGGAGAGTCCCTCGGTCCATCCTCCGAGCAAGGAGTCTCGATTGATGGATCGCCTTGGGAAGCGGGTATTCAGTTCAGCGACCTTCTCGGTAAGGTTTCTGAACTACATGGCACATGTCATCAGGATGCAGCGCGATCTTATCAAAGAATACACTGCTTCGCCCCCTGGCGTCCATGCCGGCGGAGGACTCGTATGGCCACTCTGAGATCTGTTTCCAATACCTCTATGCGGCTTCTGTCTCACGCTACTGAGTGAGCCGCTAGAGCCAGCGGAGCGGGCCTAGTGATGAGGCGCCAGGCCTGGCTCCGACATTGTGACTTTGAGGAGCCCTTTAAGGCGTCCTTTGCAAATGCCCCCTTTGATGTTTCTGCCTTGTTTGGCAAAATCGTTCGCGAGACACTTGTCCAGAGCGAGAAGGACGGGAAGACGCTGTCTGCTGTTGGAGTCCACTTCTCTGCTCCCCAGAGGTCCTTTTCCAAGAACCAAAAGGGACAGAAGAAGATGCGGTTCCGGAAATCACAGCATTCCCAACCTGCTCCGGACGACCAGTCCTTCCGTGGCAGAGGAGGTCAGGGAGGACGCCGCCCTAGAGGCAGAGGGGCACCGAGAAATTTTGGGTCCAGAGAATCCTTCTCTGATCGGCCCACGCAACAGCCCTGAAGGGTTGCCCGACTGCTTCACTCTGGAGGCAGTCGGGGGGCGTTTCTCGAGGCACCTGGCGGCATGGGAGTCCATTACGTCAGACCGCTGGGTGCTTCGGGTTATATCCAGTGGTTACAAAATCCCTATGCTTCATGTCCCCAGACTCAAGAACCTCCCCGATGTACCATCCGATCAGAGGGAGGCTGCAGCCGTGGAAATCCGGCAGCTGCTCGAAAAAAGGACCATCCAACCCATCACCCCAGACCAGCTCTGATTAGGGTTTTACTCCAGGTTCTTTCTGGTGCCAGAAAAGACGGGGGACCTGAGACCAATCCTAGACCTCTCCCTCTTGAACCTAGCGGTAACCAAGGAGAAATTCCGAATGGTCACTCTTCAATCCATTCTCCCCCTGTTATGGGAGAACGACTGGATGTGCTCTATAGACCTCAAGGATGCGTACTACCACATCTTAATGGACAGGCGATCCAGGAGGTTTCTCCGCTTCCGGCTGGGAGCCAGCCACTATCAGTTCAGGGTCCTTCCCTTTGGCCTCACCACAGCCCCCAGGGTGTTCACCAAAGTTTTAGCAGTGTTAGCGGCCAACCTGAGACTCCAGGGACTGCAGGTCTTCCCGTACCTGGACGACTGGCTCCTGACCGCCCCAACAAGGCATCTACTCTGCTCAGCCAGAGATTTTTTTCTTCGCCTAGCCCCCCCAGTTAGGCGTCACGATCAATATGGACAAATCCTCCCTTGCTCCAACACAAGTGATAGACTTCATAGGGGCCAGGTTAGATACGAGGAGTCTTCGAGCCTACCTCACTTCGGAACGACTACAGAGCCTCAGTCTTCATGTGCCGGACATCCTCCAATCAGAAGCTCCTCCCGCGGAATTGGTCCTGAGGGCACTGGGCTCTATGGCAGCGGCAATTACTCTCCTCCCATGCGCTCGCCTAAACATGAGGGTATTACAGTGGACCCTTCAAGTACAGTGGTCCTTCCAACTTCTCCCTCTCCACCACCCTGTCTCTATCAGCAAAGCTTACAGGGGGGCCCTGTTATGGTGGCTGCATTCCCCAGACCTCCATACAGGTTGGCCCTTCTGCGCCCCACCTCCCCTAGTCACAGTGACCACGGACGCTTCTCGCCTCGGGTGGGGGGGGCATTGCTCAGGCAGAACAGTCCAAGGCACATGGAACGACTCAGAGACCTCCCTGCATATCAATGTTCTGGAGATGAGGGCGGTGCTGTTAGCGTTGCAAGCACTTCACAACCTTCTTCCCGTCGGAACCATTGCGATACAGACGGACAACATGTCAGTTGTCTGGTATATCAACAAACAGGGAGGAACCAGGTCTTATCCTCTATGCCAAGAGGCCATGAGAGTGTGGGAATGGGCGATCTCCACCAACCGCTTTCTATTCGCAACGCACATTCCGGGACGGTCCAACATCCTGGCGGACAAACTCAGCCGCACTATTCTTTCCCCTTATGAGTGATCTCTCAACTCCCGTGTAGCGAAGCAGATTTTTGCAAAATGGGGGCAACCCTGTTGCAATCTTTTTGCCTCTCCCTCAAATACGAAATGCGACAACTTCTTCGCCCTGATTCCCCCAACAGGGGAAGCCCCAAGAGACGCTCTAGTGCATGTTTGGCCGCCCGGTCTACTTTATGCCTATCCTCCTCTACCCCTGATGCTAAAGATGTTACAGAAAGCCTCTCGGTTGGGGAGCAGGATGATCCTCATTGCCCCATTCTGGCCTCGACAAACTTGGTTCCCTTACCTGTGGTCTCACTTGGTGAATCTTCCCTGGATTCTGGATCCCAGTCCGGATCTGATCTCCCACCCATCAGGCTTACCGACCCCGAATCTGGACAACCTGAGCTAACAGCTTGGCTGCTCCAGTTCCACTCTTAATTAGGACTCCCGGTATCTCCTCTCCAGTCAAAGCCATCTTGGTGGCAGCATATAAACCTTCCACCAGAAGGTTTACCGCAGTAAATGGAAGCGCTTTTCCGTTTGGGCGGAGCATCATAATGTGGACCCCTTCACTGCTCCGCTAATGTCAGTTTTGGACTTCCTTACAGGGCTTTTTCAGCAAGGGGCTAGCTGTTTGACAGTCAAGGTACATTTGGCAGCCATCTCCCATTACCATGTAGGACACGAGACTGGTCCCTTGATGTCAGCTAAACTGTGTAAAACCTTCCTCAAGGGTACCTTTTTGCTTAGGCCCCCGATCAGAGAAGCCATACCCCCTTGGGATCTATCGCTAGTTCTTCAGGCCTTGACTGCTTCCCCCTTTGAACCAGCTGCCTCTGCTGATCTTAAATACCTGTCTTGGAAAACAGCTTTCCTAGTAGCCATCACCTCTGCGAAAAGAGTTTCAGAACTTCAAGCTCTTTCCGTAAAACCCCCTTATTTGGTTTTTCATCAGGATAGAGTGTACCTCAGGACCAATCCATCTTTCCTACCTAAGGTGGCCTCAGAAACCAATATCAATCAGTCCATCAATCTTCCTGTTTTCTTCCCTAATTACCAGAATAAAGGAGAATACAAGCTGCACTCGTTAGATGTGCACAGGCAGCTGCGTTTCTATATTCATAGGACTGCTGGTCACAGACAATCTGATCAGCCGTTCGTCTCCTTTTCTAAATTCAATTTTGGTAAAGCTGCTTCGAAGGTCACCTTATCACACTGGATTTCCCAATGTATCTGTCTAGCTTATGAGGCTTCTGGGAGGCCCGCACCTCAAAGGGTCCGTGCTCACTCCACTCGTTCCATATCTACTTCTACTGCATTCAGATCTAGAGTCCCTTTGGATGATATTTGCTCAGCAGCCACTTGGGCCTCATCTCATACCTTTATTCACCACTACAAGCTGGACGTCCCCTCCAGAGGTAGAGCATCCTTTGGCTCCGCAGTGCTCCGGAACATTCTTCTATGATGGCTGCCCAAGATTCAGGTAGCTGGGGACTCTGTCCTTCCATGATGGCCGCCCAAGATTCAGGTAGCTGGGGACTCTGTCCCACAGGTTGCTGACAAATGAAGTCCCTACTTCAGATTAAGAAGTTATGTACTCACCATAACGTTCCATCTGAATAGGTGTCTTAATTTGTCTGCAACCATCCCCCCCTCCTTCCCCCTGGCCTTCAGAAGAATTAGATCATGGTATTATTCCTGCCTTTTCCTTTTTGGGATACCTTTACAGGTATATAGGAGGGCAAACTTGATCTGAGGTCAATTGGAGTTGACAGGGGATTATGGGTGAGGGGAGGAGCTCAGATCCATAGCTGTATAAATAATTGCCGGCTCAGATCCGATATCGGATTCAAGACCCACAGGTTGCAGACAAATGAAGACACCTACTCAGATGGAACGTTATGGTGAGTACATAACTTCTTATTCCTTCTGGTCTTGACTTCAGTGCACAGAGTCCCAGAACTCCATGCTGTCATGGCTATTCACCCTTTCCACAAAGACAAGGTGAATCTCAGGGCCAGTCTATTCCTCGTGCCAAAAGTGGTTAGTGAGCTTACTTTTAACCAAGCAATCAATCTGCCTACCTTTTCCCCATCTCCCAGAATAGGGGAAAAGAATGCAACACTACAGGCATTCACAGACAGTTGTGGTTTTATCTGGACAAAACTAAGGATATCAGAAAACAGATCAGCTGTTCATCTCTTTTATGGATTCCAGGCCAGGACAACCATTTTCCAAATAATTTGTTGCTTCCTGGCTCTCAAAGGCTAGTTCCTTCTTCTACTCTCACAGTGGAAAAACTTAACCCACTTGACCAAAAGCATGTTCAGCTTGAGCAGTGGCTTGATCAGGTGCTTTCTACAAGGGAGTGGATACCAGGTCTATTTTAGAAGCAGCTACCTGGTCATCTGCAGACAGCTTCACAAAACACTACAAGCTAGATGCCTTCTTCAGGTCCATGGCAATGTTTGCCAGAGCCATTTTGTCTGGCCTTCTCGATTTCTGGTCTGCTTCATCCACTAAGCCTAACACCCTCTCATCCTGCAGCTCTTGGAATCACCCATTTGTTAAGGATACTGCAACAGTGATTTAGTCAGGACATAGTACAGTTGTGTAAGAACTTACCATAACAGTAGCTGTCCTACTGATTGCTGTTGCAGTAGTCCTTCCGTCCCACTTTATCCCCCTGCTATTTTCTCTTTATTGGCACAAACATTATGCCTTGCATACACTGACATAAAACTCAATAACCTATGAATTTACAGTCTTTCTAAGGGGGAACTTGCTTACCCTTTTCAAATTAAGCCCCTCCTAGCTGACCCTGTTCCCTTCCTCGGTTTTCTTCAGGCCGTTGCTGGCTTGGAGATGGTTTGAAGATCTCGTACATACATTCAATGTTATACACTGATACCTACGGCCTGAGGTCATCACCCAGATGTACATCATAGAAGGGAAGATCTTTGATACCCTGGTGGACATCAGCAAGCTATAACTCATGTTTTAGGAATACTGCAACAGTGATCAGAAAGTCATCTACTGCTGTGGTAAGTACTTGCACATCTGTACTTTCATGACAAACCACCATATATAGTTCAACTCTGCACTCCAAAAAGTTAGACTTTGAAGCGTAGTCGAGTTTGCCTTATCAACACCTGTACGTACAACAGTTAAAAACTACTTTGTGCATTTCTTTTTGTATATTCCTGCCATGCACATAGAAATGTTCATTGTCTGATGTACAAGACTATTCAGTTTCCATTAATGCTTTGTGTACCTGAAAAGCATTCATTTATTAGCATTTAGCTCAAGGGCAACACCCTTTAAAGACTTGACACAGATCATTACTGGCATGCAATTAAAAAAAAAAAAAAAAGTAAAATGTGCTCACAGCCAATACATCTGGAAGATGATTTAAACCAAAGGTGGCATCAAAAACCTTGATGTTGTCTACTTCCCATTGTGCAAACGTCTGTGAGCAAAGATCCATCTGTCTTAGCCTGCTTATGTTCCAACTATCTACCCTTCAGAATTTTCAAAAATCTCATCTGTTGGTTAATGAGGAAAAGTCAGAGTCTTTTCTTTCTTCCTGCCACTGCTTTCCCCTTCTCATCTGCTGACTGCTTCATAAATGTTAGCGTCAAATGCGATAACATGCTAGATTCTTTTTAGAAAAACTGTCAGGCTGCATTGTAAAATGTCCAATAACTGCATGTCTCACAAAAAGTTCACTGAGACTCAAAATCATAAGTTTTATGTTCCAGAATAGGTGACTGCTACTGAGATTACACAGAATGTGAATCTAATTATGGCAGACTACCTTCTATACCTGAAACAAAGCATGTCCACCTTAGGTGATAACATCTGAAGAATTCCTTCCAGTCATAATTCAGTATTCTTAAGCAGACAGCAATAATGTGCAGTCATTATCTAGTGATCACTTAGACTGTTAACATTTTGGGATGTTCTCATACTCTGAGGAAATTTCTTATGGTTTCACCTGTAATTTCCCCTTATACAAACACTGCATTCATTACATAACTTGTATTAAAAGCAAGGACAAAATAAAATAGCAGACTATGTTTCTGACTGCTTCTTCTTGGCAAGTGGTGTTCCATAATATTTCCTTGACATAGCAAAATATTATGAGGATGTTGCATGATCTGTTATCTAAACCTGCAACATGCAGCTGTAGTTTAATGTTTTATAGAATGCAAATTCTATCTGACCTAACTTGCTAAGAAATAATTCTCGCAGTATCCAAGTATATTTTCTGGCCTAGCTTGCTTAGAAGTAATGTCTGTAATAATTCTACTTGAGAAAATCCATTCTAGTACTTACATTTTTAGTATTTCTCTATACGTTAACATATTTAAGACCTCCAATTAAAGATCTGGTACCATTTGGGATCTTTATTTCATAATATAAACACTTAGCATGCCACACTTTGAACCAGTGGCAGAGCTTGTACCTTGGATACCTGTCTTGGAAAATACTGTTTGTTGTGGCAGTCATCTCACCCAGAAGAATATCTGAGCTGCAAGCACGATCAGTAAACCCTACCACCCTTATTTAATCTTTGACAAGCAGGGGGTGGTGCTTAGGAAAAGTCCATTTTTCAGGTCCAGACTAATGACAGACTAGTTTGAACCAGTTGATTAAACCTCCCGTAGTTCTCCTCCTGCCATAACAAAGGTGAGTACTGCTTTAATTGCATGTATGGCCACAGAATGCTAATGCTTTGCCACAGTAAAACAAAGGATTTCAGAAAATGTAACCAGCAAGCAAGAGCCTACAGGTATCCAAAGCTGCTCTTTGTAACTGGTTATTATACTGCATTACATTATTCTGTTTTAAAGGGGTCTAGATGCTAGCTACATCCCTACCCCTCTCAACTTATTCCACAGGAGCAGTGGCCACCTCTGTTTCATTCCTACACAATGCTGCAGTAGATGAAGTTTGCATGGTACCCACATTGGCTAGCCTCAGCACCTTCGGCAAACTTTAAAAAATGGATATCACCTCCAGAACAAGATCAACTTTCAGGGCTACTTTCTATTTTTATTTTGTATCTGTTGTGAAACGGATGTTCTCTTAACTGGGAACTCTGTCCTACCTGTTATCAAAGATGGACCACTTTTTATCAGAAATGAAAGTTGCATACTTACAACAGTGATAGATCTTTTAGAAGTGTGAGTCCATCTTCATCAGCATTTCCCAACCAGCATCCCTCTTACTGGTTTTGGAGTGAGCAGGCCAGCCCCCTGCACCAAGCACCTCTAGCCAGGTCAGTTCTAGGACTTTCCTGCAAGCCTATCCTCCTTTTCTCTTTTTTTTTTCTGTAAGCAGTTACCTTTTGTTTCTCTTAATGTTGCACAAATGTAGTTTCAGGTGTCTGAAAGAACTGGCGATTTTTAAGATAAGGCGAATGATGGGAGTCAAGGAGAAATATGGCAGACTAAAAATAAGTGGGTGTCAAGCAGTCCTGGTCTTATGACACTGTAACACACAATGGTATCTGTTTTAGAAGATGGGCACATTATTCATGTCTCTGATTAGTAACGGGAATTAAGGCAGAGGCTTTTGTAGCTTGTACCTATCCCAGATTTCTTCTTGTTGATGGTTATTCCAGTGCTTGTGTCATTTAACTATACTTTTGTGAAGTGACTATTGGGTAATCTAGGGAGGAAGCTAACAGAATGCACATTGCACTGGTACATTTGTTTTACTAATGGTAATCCTGATGCCTTGGAAGAACTTAGCATTTCATTTGAATGTTGGCCTTGGCCTAATAGCTCTGGCTGATAAAACAGCCATGGTCTCAAAATTCTGTTATGTCTTTGTAATTGTACTTCTTTTAAGCTGTAATGACATTTATCTAATAGCAGTATATAGGGAAGACTTTGTTTCACAAATAAGATGACCATTGTGAAGCTATGCAAAACCTAGCATCTTTTATTAGGGTTCTTAATATTTCACACTTAAGCACTCTGAACATTAGTCTGCATTGTGTTCTCCCATTGTTAGTGCAATATGTGGTAAAGTGGACCCGATTTATGTATGCTTACTGTCTGTAGCATATGTGTACTTTGTTAGAACCCTACCTTCTGCCTCCCAGCTCATCCTTCATCTTGGAGGATTTCAGCTTGCAAGTGCTGATTGTCTTCATTCTTTATAGTTCCAAGACAAAGAGGAGAGAGGCATTGGATAGCGAAGAAGAGATAGATGACAAGCAAAGAAAGAAGAGAAGGAGAATAAAGAAACCCCAGTCTGACAGCAGTGAAGATGAAGGTATGTTACAGATTGTTTAACTGGGTAGGTTAATTTCAGATACTGTATTCTAGGGACCCTAGAGTATGTCAGCAGAAACTATATATCATTTGACATCATCTGACCCACGGGCATTAGGAAATAGGCTTACTGGCAAGTTACTAGTTGAAATATCTTGTATTAGTCTATTAGTTTATTTTTATTTCTGATGCGAGTAGAGATGAAGGATGCAGTGGCTGGCAAATTGGCAAACTGCTCACGTTTAGCATAAGGCTTCATACAATGATAATAGTTTTGCATAGGAAAACTACTGAAAACTGTGGAAAATGTTTTTTAGATCATTGAAATTATCACTGACATGCATGTGTTTTTGGTTAGAATATATATTTCCTTAGATTTAAAATAGAAAAAATAATCCTTTCATCCAGGAACCTCATTTCGTAGTTGATGTGTCAGTAGTTAAGAAAGGGAGCCCTGGCTAGTCATTGTTTTGCCTTCCTGCTGTTTGCTATTCCTAATTCAATGCTTGAATGCTTGGAATGTAAAATGAGAACAGATATCTGTGTTTGCAGTAAAGACCACATTCTTTTTGAAGATCATATTATGTGTGGAATGGTGGCAAGAAGTGTGAGGACGTTTGGACTGCATTAAGGAAAGAGTAAGTAATATAATGAATTTTGTATGATACAAAGAAAGAAGAGGGAGAAGAAACAAGCCATTAGTTAAAGAAGGTGTCTAAAGAAAGATGTAAAGTTGAGGTCAGTATGAAAAAAAAAAAAAAAACAACTGTAAGAATGTGAATAACAAAGCTAATGTGACAGTCCAAATTAGCCATAGAAAAGGTAATAAAAAATAAGAAATGGATGTATGTGTGTGTGTGTGTGTGTGTGTGTGTGTGTGTGTGTGTGTGTGTGTGTGTATATATATATATATATATTTATGTGTGTGTGTGTGTGTGTGTGTTTTTACTTATGTTGGCGTAGTTAGTGTAAATCAGCAAGAGATTGTTGGAAGGGAAGGGAATTTTGACTCTGCTGCATATTGGAAGGTGTGAGAGGGGGTTTCAGAAGTACTGTATAATAGGCAGACATTTTAAATGTACTTAATTATAGGCAAAACTAGTGAAGAAATTCTCCTTTGTAGTTATAGAACAGTGTAAAGTCCAAGTGTTAGCATAAGAAGTTCAGAGGTTTGCCTTACCTCTTCACGACCCATAGTAGCCTTCCAAAACAGTCCGTCTTCCCAACCATTAGTAAATCCATTCATAAATGTCTGATAATTAAAATTAAAAAAAGAAATTTGAAAAGAGAAAGTTACGGTCTTTTCCCCAATGTAGACCAGCCATCCCAGCAAGGTGACATCATGGCACATCGCCCTTTGATGACGCTTTATGTGGTCCTAGAAGCATGGACGGATGCTGCTTCCTTAGAATGCTCCTTTTGTCTTTGAACATTCACCAAGGAAGTGTTGTGCTACATTAACTCCTGCCCTCAGAAGTTTTTTACAGAAAGCTGTTCAGGGTAATGGTTTCTTTTATTTATATTTTGTAATCTGATGTTTGCTCAGCGCTCATTCAGTGCATTAAAAAGCTTTTCCCTTCCACCGTTTACATAGCTAAGCACATAAGCTGTGAAGTGCATAATCTGATGTTTGAGCAGTATTGTTTAGGACTGTTTTTGTTTGTTTATCCACTCTTTGTTAGTGGAAAGACATCTTCCATACCTGCATGAGTGACTGTGAGTAGAATTAATTAAATAATGACAGTCATTGAAGTTTCAGACTTGATATCCGTCAGAAAATGCATGCGCAATGGAACACAAAAACACATCATTCATTCACCCGTGCATGCCTTGTGCATAAGTACAAGTATTGGCAAGGAGGTAAGAAAATACGTGGAGAATGATGAGTACTATTTTATTTTAGTATAAATTATATTAATTTAGCACAGTTTGTTATCCCTGTGCTACACATTGCGGTCTGAGATGGCATGCTAATTCTGAAATGGCCAAAATGAGAAGCCATTCAGAATTTCCATCTCAGACCATTGTTCTTGATCTATAAAAGTAGGTCTAAAGAGAAGCTAGGTAGTTACAGACCTGTTAATCTCCCTTACATTCCAGGAAGGATCAAGGTAAAATACCTGTATGCCAAGCTGGTTATGTTTCACAGTGCTGATTCTCTCTGACCACTGAATAAAAGCACAACTTCACATGGTACTGGTCTTTGCCACTCTGTACTTAATTTATTGCTATGAGTAAGCCACCACTGAGGTGGGCAAGGGAGACGCCCCTACATGTATCTGGACTTCAGCAAGATCTTTGACTTTACATCTCAGAAAGGTATGCAACACAAGTTAGCAGAAAATATTTCAATATGACCATATGGGATTGGAAAGTAATCGCGTGAGGAGAAATATCAGGAAAATTCAGTAGGCAGTGGTGCGCAATAGGGTTCAGTGCTGGGTCAGCACCTGTTTAGTTTATTTAAGTCATATATCACAACTGGGTTGGACAACAGGATATGCTAGTGATTTATTATTTTTAGTTATTTGCAGTTTGTTAACCAGATAGATGAGATGCTCTACTAATCCTGTTCAATCACAACCTGAGTACATAAATTATATCACACAGTTGAGACAAAGCTTTCAGGTTCACACCCTTCTTCAATGCTTACATTATTTTATACAGCCTTGGTGTTTCGATAACTTTACATAAATTATATAACATTAGAGGCTAGAGTTTAATAATGTAATATCACAGTAATATCACAGTACTTTTAAAGGTCCATTAAGATTTAACATTAGAAGCTACAGCTTAGCAATTAAGTATGAACACATCTGACAAGCTAGCAGAAGTATCTATAAGTGTACATATTTAGAAGTATATAGAAATTAACATGTTAGAGCAGTATCCAGGATGTAGACTACAAGTGTACAGAGCATTAATGTTTGAATGTAAGCGCTATTAATGTTTTAGTCATCATCACAAAAGCAGTTACACTTGGAGTAGCCTTGATACAAAAGTTGATGGATTAGTTCCAGAGTGGGAAAGAAGTGACATTTGGGTTTTAATGTAAAGGAGTGTGAAATTATACACTTTAGGGGTTACACACAGACTTTCAATAAGGAGGACAGAGAAGGAAAAATATTTTGTGTAGTAGTCCCCCCCCCAAAACTGCATTATGCTATGCAGTATAAAAAGGACAGGGTTAATGTTAAACAGCAGTAGTAATTCGGCTTACATTTCACTTTTCCAAGGTACTCTGGTCCTTTTTCTATCAAGTGAGCATTAGCAGGGCTTAATCTGGAGGGGTGTGTAATATCTCTTTCTTGTTTATTCACTGGTGGGCTTTACCTCATCCTTGAGGGCAGATGTTAAAATAGAATCCTGTTGTTCTTATTTGGTATGAAAAAACTAAAGAGTTCAATTCGAGTGCCAATTCTAAGTTGTGGCAAGAAATGGAATGTTTTTCCTGAAGGACTTTAGAATAAGTGCTTCCTCAAAAATATAGATTGATGTTTGGTATATCATGGTGCATTGCATATAAATGGTACCATTAGATCAGAAATCACAATGTAGAAATTAGTATATTAGTTTGTGTTATAAATTGCATCCATTCATTTTTTTATCTAATCATGAGTAACTCTGAAATTGTATAAGTAATCTTTAAAATTAATGGCATGTATGCAGATTTTTTTGTGGTTTGTAAATCTTTTTCCCTTTCTCAGTCCAGGCATGAGGTGTTTGCCCTTAATACTGGTAATGTAAGCATTACTTCAATGTGAAAAATGGCAGAGAAATCCAAGAAGCACCGTTATGGGATCCCAACCTGCAACCTCAACAGTCTACAGGACAATGTGAAAGATTAGGAATAAGGATAACTATTCAGAATGTCAGACAAAAACACATGTCCATTGTTGTATAAATACCTGCTTAAACCCTTAACTAAACTGATTTTTCCTCTGGAAAGAGGACTTTATTTTTAGTTTTGCTAAGTTAACTGAAGCCAAGAGCTGACAATTCTGAACATTGCTTCAGTGTTTTTACTTGTTACCTGATGGAGATCATCAGCATTTCAGTGACTGCTACAAAAGTATACAAGAAATGGAAGATATTGCTAGTAGTGCCATTATGGAGTTGGGGGAGCACGAACAATTTGAGAAAGTGCAGGCCTCTTGACATATCAGTAACAAGGAACATTGAGGAAAGAATCCGCAGAGAAAGCCTGGTTGCATTCCTAGAGGATGACAGAATTTCACAACAACCAAAACAATTTCATGGCCAGGAGGATTTGGCAGTCAAACCAGTTCAGTTTTATGACTGGATTACAGAAGAAGATGACAAAGGACTATTTATAGACTTTGTTTTACTTGAGTTTCATTTAGGACTTTGACTGGGCCCTACACACAAGACAACTGGATAAACTGAAAGTATTGTGACCACGACCAGGACTGGAAATGGATTGCTGCATGGTTGAATAGTATGACACTGAGGACATTGATAGAAGTAGATGTCAGGAGTAACCGATGTGTTTAGTGGATTATCACAGAGGCTGGTATTGGATCCAATAGGTCTCATTGTATTAGTTTCTGACAAATCTGAGGAGAAAAAGGTGGTCAGAATGTGTTTCTTCACTGACAACACAAAGATGGGTGCAGCAGAGAAGGATGGAGGGAACAGTCTAGCAAACAGTTTGAAAAAGTTGTCCAAGGGAGCATAATGTTGTTGTTTGAGGTTCATTGCAAATAAATGCAAAGGTACTGTAGTTAGGCCACAGCAACCCTAGTGTGAATTATCATCTGAGAGAGTGGAATTGGTAGCAGCAAAGCAGAAAAATTATCTGAGGATGTTGATAACACTTGGATTGGAACAGCAAGAGTACTATAGGTACAGCAAACAGATTGCAGGTATGTGTATGCCAATATTCAGTGGGATATGTAATGTTTCGGCTTTTCTTGGTCCAGGCAGGCCAGATCTTGAGCACTGTGTACAATTCTGATGGCCATCAAAGAAAAGAGATGAGGCTGCTAGTAAAAGGTCCAGTGGAGAGCCCTGTAGAAGGGTATGCAAGCAAAGGGGTAAAGGACATGGAATGCAAGCCGAAGGAGTAAAGAACATGACTGGAGGAACTGGTGGTGGTGGTCTCACTGCCATAATAAACTGAAGCAATGCTGTGAATACAAAAGAATGTGTAAAAGATAAGAAGGATGTTTTTCGTGTTTCACTGTTGCAGTCATCACACTTGGGTTATCTGCCTGCAGGTAGCCCTCAGTCGGCCCGAATACCAGAGACTTGGGATTTCAGCGTCGGATGCTGTCGCCTCTTCCATGATGTCAGGGGTATAAAACATGCAGCCAACGCCATTACATCAGCTTTTCTTGCCGCGTGGGAGCCCAAAGCAGAAGCAGTTTGCAAGTGCCGGATGGCCGCTACCAGAAATTTTCGTTGTTCGAGTTTCAAACCTGAAGTCTTCTAAAGCTAAGTACCCCATTGGGGATCCTTTTTTCTTGCTCTAACCGATGTCAGAAAAAGTTAACAACTGTCTTGCCTGTGGAAAGCAAATACCTCACAGAGATTTTCATTCTTACTGCGTCACCTGTTTAGGCCCAGACCATGACATTCCTGTCAGTTTTGTGCCTTGTTTAATGCCCGAACTATTCGTCGTCGGGCTATCTTTGTCGCTACATTCTTTCGCTCTCATTCTCTGTATTCCGAAATGGCTTCAGTAAGCCATCCGACTACCGATCTTCCGAAAAAATGTAAGGATAAAGACGGAGACAGATCGCATAGGTCCAAAACTGCTGATGACACTTCAGTTAAGCTAGTCGCCAGTCCGCCGGTACTCAGTGAGGCACCTTCACAGCCCCTGATACCCGCTTCTACAGATTCGCAGGCCTCTGCTGAGACCCATTCGGAGTCCGGTATGCTGCGAGATGCTTCTTCGACTATGGAACTTGTAGATGTTCATCGTGTTACACTGCTGCAGTCATTACACTTGGGTTATCCTGCCGTCAGGCGGTTCCCCAGTTGGCCTGAGTTCCAAAGTCTTGGTCCGACATCGGTTGCTGTCGCCTCCTCCCTGATGTCAGTGCGACAGGGGAATATAAGATGCAGCCGACGCCATTTTCTTCAGTCTTTCTTGCCGTGCGGTGCCCAAAGCAAAAGCAGTTCGCAAGTGCCGGTCGGTCGTCTCCTGAGATTTTCATTCCGAATCCAGAACCGAAGTCTTCTACAAAGCTAAGTACCCCATTGGGGAAACTTTTTCTTGCCTCAGACCGATGTCAGTAAAAGTTAATAACTGTATTTCTTGTGGGAAGCAAATACCTCATAAGGATTTCCATTCCTATTGTATCCCCATGCCTAGGCCCAGACCACGACATCACTGGTTGTCGGTTTTGTGCTAGGTTTAACAAGCGCACTATTAAACGTTGGTTTGATTTTGCCCGACATTATTTTGGTAGAAAATTCAATTATACCATGCCGTGGGAACTTCCGACGACCGGAATACCCAAAAAGCACAAAGACAAGGATAGGCATCCGAGGCCCAAAACTGACGACGAAGCCTCTTCTAGGCCAGTCGCCGGTTCTCCAGTTTTCAGCGAGGCGCCTTCGCAGCCCCTCCTGTAGATGTCTCTGTCTTGGATGGGTCTGGAGCCACTGTGCAGGCACCGGCTTCTGAGGGTGTATTCCGTCCTTTCGATGTTCATATTAAACCGATAACTTAGGCCCAGAGTTCGCAGTATGCCTAGAAAACCGACAACCAAAGCGCATGCTCAAGCTCCCATGCCACAGAAGCAAATGCTTAGAATAGCTGAAGACCTTATAACCTTAATTAGGGGAAGCCAGCCTTCCCCTCTTAAAGACAAAGAATTGATTTTCCTTGTGATTCTACAGACCATGAGTCCAATGACTCTGATCCCTCTGACTTACCCTTATCTACCTATGAGGATTCAGATGCAGAGGATTCCATTCCCTCTGCCTCCCCATCCAGAGGATTTTTCTTTTGGTGAAACCTTGCATACCTTAAGAGAGCATTTCTGCTGGAAATGCCAGGACTACCCTCAGTCCAAAAAGAGACTCAGAGAATTTTTAGACTTGCCTCAGCACAGCCCTCTAGCTATGCCCCCTGTCCTGGATATTGTAGATGACGTCTTCATGGATTCCAGTCTTACTCCTGATACTTTACCACCAGCTCGTAGAAAGCCTGACAGGTACTACAGAGTACCTGACTCTCACAAATTTCTCTTTAAGAATCCCACTGCGGATCCTGAGAACCTAAAAGCATTAAGGCTACTACAACCAAAAACCCTACCCCTTTGGACAGGAATTCTAGAGCTTTAGACAGATGGGGTAATAAGGTATATACCTCTGCAACTCTTGCCATCAGAGCTTTGAATTGCCAGTTTCACATGTTGAAGTACCAGCAGCATATTATCGGACTAATTAAACAAAAAAATGTTGTTGCTTCCAGATTGTACAGAAAATAAAGATTTACAAGAGTTAATGCATTCTGCAAATCAAGTTAGTAAACATACTTTGTAGTGTGGTTTTGATGTTTTAGAAACATCTTGCAGGGCTGCTGTCACTGGGTCTGTACTGAGGAGGCATGCTTGGCTGAAGGAGCAAATCTTGCCAGACCATGTCAAAGCAAGATTACTAGATGCTCCATTAAACCAGGAATCTTTGTTTGGCATAAAAACAGAAGTTGTTGTTAAAAAGATGGAGGAAAAAGCTAAATCTATGCAAACTGTTAAAGATTTCTTACAGGTGCAGCCACCTAGATTCAGTAGGCATTGGCCTTCTAAAAAACTGGTCCTTTCCAGTCCCTCCCAGGCCTTCTCAGTCCAAACCCAGGGGCAACAGACCACCAAGACTACAGTCTCATGGTATGCAGAGATCTAAGCAATGGAGTGCTCCCACCTCAAAAACAGGGAGTGGTAAGCCACCCCCTTATGGGAAAAGTTCATAATGACTTATCTGTCATCCTTCCCAGCCATGCACAAGTACTTGCACCCCTAGGAGAAAAATTCACCCTGCATGCAGAAAACTGGATGTCCATTACCCAAGACCGATGGGTCCTAAACATTGTTTCCCAGGGATACAGATTCTACTTCCACTCACTGCCAACCCCAAGCGGGATGCCAGACCTTCCCCCAAACCAGTGGGCAGAGGCTCAAAAGCAAGTACTTTCTCTTCTCAGTATCAGGGCTATTTAACCTGTTCCAATAGAACAAAGGGGACAGGGTTTCTACTCCAGACTGTTCCTGGTGCCCAGAAAAGAGAGCTCTTGGCGCCCTATCCTGGATCTGTCAATTCTCAACACCTTCCTAGTGGTCCCAAAATTCAAAATGCACACACTGCAACAGCTTCTTCATATGCTAGCAAAGGACACCTAGCTAGTCATCCTAGACTTAAAAGAAGCTTATCTGCACATCCCCATAAGGGAATCTTGCAGGAAATATCTATGTTTCAGGGCAGGCTCTATGCACTATCAGTTCTTTGCACATCCCTTTGACTTATCTACTGCTCCCAGGGTGTTCACAAAGTGCCTGGTTGCAGCCATTGCATACTGCAGGCCGAGAAATATTCAATTTTACCCATACTTGGAAGATTGGCTGATTCAGGCAGACCGTCAGGAATTGACACTTCAACACCTGGCATTTGTAAAGAGACTCCTAACTTCTCTGGGGTACACCATCAACAAAAAGAAATCACAGCTGGTGCCCAGCCAAAAGATTGTATTCCTGGGAGCAAGCTTGACCTCAACTTCCCAGATGGCATTTCCCACGCCAGAAAAATAGGCTTATTTGACAAACTACTTCAAACTAATGGCCACCAAAACCCAGCTATCTGCAAGAAAAATTCTGCAAGCCCTAGGGTTCATGGCCTCATGCATTCTACTAATTCCATATGCAAGACTGCATATGAGCAAACTTCAGTGGTACTTAAAAAGTCTCTGGTGTCAACATTCTCAGGACATGGAAACAGTGATTCCTATCCTTCCTTGCCTGAGGGCAGAGGCATGCAACCACAACAAGGGACTTCCTTTCACTCAACCTCTCGCCGCCCAAACCCTGACAACAGACTCATCAGACTATGCATGGGGGGCTTACATGGCAGGTAAATGCATTCAGGGCAAATGGAGCCCAGGACAAATTCCCCTGCATATCAATCAAAAAGAAATGTTAGCTGTACAGAATGCTCTGACAGCCTTCAAATGCCCTATCCTTCCAGGACAACTCCTGATAAAGACAAACAACACCACAGTTATGTGGTACATAGACAAGCAGGGAGGAACTCATTCCTACCCACTCTGCAGGTTAGCCTTGGCCCTGTGGAACACAGCCTTGAACAACCAAGTGCACCTGCAAGCTCAATTCCTGCCAGGCAAACAAAAACCATTAGTTGAGCAAATTTTGTGCCAGAAATCTTCACAGCAAAGCATGGAAAGTAGATGCCCTATCCTTTACATGGGAAAACCTCTCGGTTTATGCCTTTCCCCCTCTGCCCCTCCTCTCTCAAATACTACTCAAGATCAAACAGGACAAACCAAGGACAATTCTTATTGCCCCAGACTGGCCATGCCAGAACTGGTACCCACTCCTACGCAGTCTGACAACAGTGCCACCCTAGCACCTATATCAGATCCCTTCCCTGCTGTCCCAGCAGGAGGGACAGATTTTGCATCCACAACTGCAAACCCTGAACCTTGCAGCCTGGCTTATCCCCTAAATACACCACCAGCAACCCTCAGCAAACAGGTGCTGGATGTCATCCTTGAGGCCAGAAGGCCTAGTACTAGGAAATCTTATTCAGAAAAGTGGAAAAGATATTGTTCTTGGAGCCAGTCTCAAGGAAAGGACACAGCTGTGCCTATTTTACCCCATATCCTAGATTGCCTAGCAGAGCTGCTCCACAGAGGCCTATCCTTCTCATCAATTAAGATTCATGCCTCTGCCATCTCAGCTCATTACAGTACTGAGCTACCTCTCTTTTCTCACCCTCTCATCAAACAGTTCCTGGGGGGAGCTAACAATGACCCCCGAGGAGAGCTCCCACCCCTGCCTGGGAACTTAACTTTGTACTAGAGGAACTCACACTTCCACCCTTTGAGCCTGCTGCTGCAGCAAAGTTAAAATTCCTCTCTTGGAAAACAGCCTTACTGCTAGCCATCACTTCAGCAAGAAGAGTGTCTGGGTTACAGGCACTAATGGCTGTGGGAACCCTTAATTATTTTCCATGCTGACAGGGTTTCCCTCAGGACTAACCCATCATTTATGCCCAAGGTGGTATCCAGTGTGGCTTTAAATCAATCCATCCATTTACCAACCTTTTTCCCTAATCCTCAGAATAAAGGGGAAAGGATCATGCACTCCTTGGACGTGCACAGACAACTCAGGTTCTACCTTGACAGGACTAAACCTTTCAGAAAATCTGACCAGCTGCTAGTCAGCTTTGCTACAGGGGCAGAGGGCAAGGCCATTTCAAAACAAACCATTTCCAAATGGATAGCACACTGCATCCATTTCTGGTACACCATGGAGAACCTACCCCAAAGGGGATCAGAACTCATTACACTAGGGCTTCCTCCACCTCTACAGCATTTCTCAGGGGAGTCCTACCAGGGACATCCTAAAAGCTGCAACCTGGAGCTCTGTACACACCTTCACCAAGCATTACCACTTACCTATCTTTTCTAAATCCAGAGCTGGATTTGCCACAACAGTCTTTCAAGGCCTGCTAGCCAGCCCTAATACTTCTTGACTGTCTCCACCCTTCCTCAGCTTTGGGAATCAACCCAAGTGTGATGACTGCAACAGTGAAACACAAAGAACATAGTACAGTTGTGTACACTTACCATAAATATGGATGTTCAAGTGTATTCACTGTTGCAGTCCTTGTTACCCTCCCTCCAGCCCCCTGATTTTTTTCTATACTTTGTACCTATCCTTTTTTGGCCATATCTTACGGCAGTGGTATTTACTTTTTACTGGAGGTGTTCCACACCATGTAATTGCTTCCTTTTTTGGGGGCTCCTGACATCTGGGGCAAGAAAAACTGATGTAATGGTGTCGGCTACATGTTTTATACCCCTGACGTCATGGAAGAGGTGACAGCATCCGACGCAGAAATCCCAAGACTCTGGTATTCGGGCCGACTGAGGGCTGTCTGAAGGCAGATAACCCAAGTGTGATGACTGCAACAGTGAATACACTCGAACATCTACATTTATGGTACGTGTACACAACTGTACTTTTTGGCTGGAACAAGAAGAACATGGAGAAGCAAGGGCTAAAAGATTGTAGGGACTGATTACTCCCTGAATCTGTAGAAGTGTGTCTTCATAGTGAAGGATGTTGACTTAAACAATAGACTACCATGCTTTGAAGGCATTCACAATAAGAAGAACCGGTGGAGAAAGGAGTGAGAGGGAATGGCGGGGAGATATGTAGGCTAATGGTCTCCTCCTGCAGTCTGTCAAATCTAATGTAGTGATTGGCTTATTGCTGGAAACCGTTCCAAAGACAAGAACTGTGTGATGACGAGTCTGAAGAATAGTGACCTGAACTCTTTACAGTCTTGTTTAGAATGTGTTTGGTCACCACAGCATGCATGTCGTAGATACTTATGTATCTTGATTGGTGCCCTTAGAGTTGGCAGTCTGAAAATATTAGTGGAGCTGGCATCAGCCACTATGATAGTATGGTGTTTTCCTGAAGACAGAAACTGCTTTGCTGTCATACCCTAAAATCTGGGTGGAATACTAGAGACCCACCTATCCTGTAATTCGCTGCCTGGATCTCTAGATCTTTCTTTCCTCATTAGCGTTTGAATGAACTCCCAAAAACCTTGAGACTGCTGTTAAAGAACTTGAGGTTTTGCAATTAAGGTTATGAGTAAGTGTTCATCATATTGGTCACTCCTGCAGTGGTCTTAGCTGTATGGGTTATATCTTGTCAAGGATGTAACAGCCAGCCAGCTTCCAAAGCTTCAGGGCACCTTTCACATGCTCAAACTATTTGAGCTCCAAGCCCTTCAGAGCTTTCCTGCCACTGAAGGGAGCACTCCTCTGCGGGCTTTCATGGATCGACGGTCAGCTTGTGCTATTCCATTTCTGGCCAGATAAGTTCCCCTTTGGGAAAAAACTTCCACATTTAAATATTTATTGTTTAATTGTACTTTCCTGGTTAGGAAACTTATTTTTCGTGTAGGAGTGTGTATTCTAATGGTCTGTCTCGAAACTTAACTATACTTTTAAATGGGAGCTCACCTTTTTTCTTTCAGTTTAAAAGTTATTAAAAACAGTTGAAAACTTATTTTTCCTCTGGAAAATTGTGTTCGTTTTGCTTTTTTGAACTGATAAAGTGTATTAAAGCCATTTTTGCTGTGCTTTTATTGGGGAAAAGTGACTTTTTGCAACTAAATTTTAACCGGCTTTTACTGCTCGTTTTCCCTGATAAAGACGCATCATTTTCATCTTGGCCATGGAACAAACTACCAGTCCCATGGGTCTGACCATTTTCCAACCACAGAAAGAAAAGGTTAAGCAAACAGTATTCGTCAGCACAGCAAGCTAGCAATTTCCATCAGCTGCAGGTGGGTAATTCTGTTGTGGCCAAAGCTAGTTCCTCAGACCACTCTTCTTTTACTCCAGATCTCTTTTGTGTAGTACCTTTAGCCACTATGGACTGGGGGTTAGCCACGTCCTCTGCAGCTGTTGGGATCCACTCAGTGGACAAAGGGAGCAACTCTTGTAGGTCCTGGGAGATGGAAAAGGAAAGGCTTCCCTGTTTTGTCAGAATGTTATGACCATCCCTAGTGATGCAGCTCCTGCTAACAATCCTGTTGGCATCTCTTTTCCTGTCAAAAAGAAAACTAAACAGGCATCTGCTTCTGCTCGTATTTCCCTGTATTGGACTAGTTTATTAGATCTGGTTCAGGGTCTAATTCAGGCCATTGATCCTTCTTATAAGGTGGTTTCTGATAAAATAAAAAGGAATACCTTTTCTCCTGAAGAGATTTGAGATCGAGTCTGGACAGGAAGCTGAAAAGGCAGATGCAGGGTTTTCTCCTCAGATTTAGATGAGAGCTTGGTATCTGATTCTCCCTGTGAGGGGTTTCTCTTTTTCAGAGCCTATTTCCAAAATGTGTCAGTGTTTTTATTGGGAGAATTCTGAGGTTTCTTTGTCCCTCTGAAAATACTATGAGTACTTACGTATGGAATTTCCAAAACCTCCCCCATTTTTCCTGTGCTGTGAGCATTGGAGGATGTATGCGTCAAAGCCTGCAGTTTCCCCAATCATCAGTCTGATGTCCCTAAAAAGGCAGATAGATAGTATAAAGCTCCTTAGTTTGTTTTTGTACACTCCTCCCAGACGTGACTCCCAACAGCTATAGCTTTAGTTAATCATGCTGGTAAACATTTAGTTAATTCCTGTATTACACTTCCCAACAAAGGCGTAAAATTAACAATAAGTATAGGGGGGGTATACTTCTGAGACTTTTGTTTTTCAGCAGTTTTAATTGTCAAGGCTCATGTGTTAAAAGGAATGTTTTATCTGCAGTTTCTTCTTGTAAGGAAAAATCTGCTTTAAATGGTTTAGTTTCTTCATTTACAGAAGTCACAGCTCATTGTTTGTAGTTTGCATATGAATCTGTTGATACTTTCAAGGCTACGGCCACTGATACAGTTTTATAGGTTCATAGATTAGTACTAAGCTAACTGCCCTTGCGAGCCATTTTAAGCCTAGCCAATTATCCCTTGTGAAACTCAAACCCTGCACCTTATGTTTGTAAGGCAAACACTTTAACCGTTAGGCCACCCTCCTGAGGAGGTTTGCTTGGCTGCATTCTCAGAACCTGCCAGGAGATGTGCAAATTTAGATTTTAAATTTTCCTTTGGATAGAGATTCATTTAAGAAGCACTGACAAGGGGGGTTATAAAAGGAAGGCTAGAACCCCCCATAACAAAGGTCAGAAAGACTGCTTTAAGGGACCATATTTGCCTTATACTGTATGTGTTCTATCAGCGAGCCAATTAGCGACCCATCTAATGATATAAGGGTTGATACCTAGTTGGGTGGGAGTCTTAATGATGCCTGAGTGAAAGATAGTGTCAAAAGCCTTGGCTAAGTCTAGGTAGGCTGTATGCACAGATTCCCCCTTGTTCAGGGCCTTAGTGACTGTCTCAAAGAAGTCCACCAGGTTTAACAGGCATGATCTCAGTTTGACAAATCCAAACTGAGTAGGTTCAAGTGTTTGGAGATTACCTATATCTTTGTTGCTGAGGTCCATGATGATTCGCTCCATGGCCTTGCAGATAAGACTAGTCAGGCTAATAGGTCTAAAGTTCCAAGGATCAGTGGAAGCACCACCTTTAAGCAAAGGAATAACTGTGGATGTTTTCCATTCAGCTGGGATGATGCCGGTGCTTAGACTATGATTGAAGAGTACCCAATGGTGTTGCTAATTCCATGTAGGTTGCAGCCTGGGATGTTATCAGGTCCCATAAATGCTGTATTTTTGGCCTTAGAGAGGGTGTTTACAACCTGATGTTTAGAGATACAAGGTAGGGGACGAGGTGGAAGGGATGTCATGGGGGTACGTGTGGCGGGGATAGAGGAGTTAAGTTTTCACAAAACCTGTCAGCCAACAGGTTAGCTATGTCTGCAGGCTAAGTATATATGGTATCATTAACTACCAGTTGGGCACAAATCTGGGCCTTTCCTTTTAGGTTATGTATGTAACTAAAGAATGCCTTATGGTTGTCCTTAGTTGAGGTAATTTGGATTTGTAGTTTGCTTTAGAGGAATTCACAAGACGTCTTTTTTTGTTTATTTAAGCTGAGGAGGGAGTGTTTCCAGTTTAGTGCTGGCTCCCTCTTACTCTTAGCAATTTCTACCTCTTGTTATAAAGCCTGTTAATGGCAGTTGTCCATCAGGCAGGTTTGCTCTTCCTGAGGAGCTTGTTTTGGTCCTGTCAGGTGTGACTGTTTCATTGCAGTCATACAGGTGTTTGTATAAAGTGTTGGTGTTTGTGTAGAACTCAATATAGTTGCCAATTCCATCTGAAGGGGTTGCAGTGAAGCTATTTATACCATCCCATAAGAGGTTATAATCTACTTTGGAGAAGTTTTTTAATTTAATTGCTGTGGGGGGGTCAGGTTAGATAGTTACTTTGAATGAGACTGATATGTGGTCACATCTCACCAGGGAAGACCTCACAGTGGGGGTGCTATAGTGGTCCCCTGTATTGGTAAGCACCAGATCCAGGATGTTGGTATCCCTTGTGGGGGTGTCAACCAACTGGTCCAGGGAATTGGAGTTGAAGTCAAGGAACCTTTGGGCAAGTGAGTCTGAGCACAAGTAATTTAACCAGTCTATGGATGGATAGTTAAAGTCACCCAAAACCATGGTGTTCAGATCTACCTTGATGGACTCAAGTAGATCCAAATAGGTAGAATGGGTGTCCTGATTCATGGAGGGAGTCCTGTAGCTGAAAGTGACTTGAATAGGTGTCCTACCAACAGTTAATTGCACCTGAAGTGTCTCCAGGGAATCATACTGTTTAACCAGTCTGGAAGTGTATGTATCTTGTATTGAATATTGATACACCGCCTCCTTTAGTTTTCATGCCTTCAGGTTGTGGTCTGAACGTGTGGAAAGAGGTGTAACCCAGTATCTCTGGGGTGCTGGCCACAGCCTTGAACCAGATCTCAGTGACTGCACAAATGTCTGCCTTCCAAGGTGAGGCCTGCTTCCAATGAGTGCAGTCTCATGTTAAGTATGCTAGCATTTAGTAGCACAACCTTGAGGTTGTTTCTAGATGGAGTTTTTACATTGTGAATTTTGTCCTTGGGACACTGCCTAAAAAAGCACTATGGGGGTGGCAAGAGCCTTAGCCAGCAGTCAAAATCACAGGGGTGACGGATGAAGACCATCTCTGGCAAAGCATTGAGGTCTGTAGATCATGTCATCCCAGGCTGACAGGTACTGGCTCCCCTTAGAATGACAACAGAAACTAATCCAATTATTGAAGTCCGTCATTTTTTGTTTGTAGTGAGGCATCATCCCAGGTGAAGGTAAAATGCAGTTTAAGGCTAAGTACATACCTGCCTGAGACACATAATGTAAGAGCTCAGTTATGTCTCTCTTCATGTAGTCCAGAGAGGTACATCTCAGGTCGTTCACACCACCATGGACTATGACGGAGTCATATCAGTGCATGTTGTTGAAAGACTTGAGTGCATGTGTGATGTAGTGAATGCTAGCACCTGACATACCGCTGACCATGATGTTTTCCTTATTCAGTCTGGTGAGAGAGACTTCTGTGTGTCTTACAATGGAATCACCTATAACTAATATGTTTGGTTTTGTGTTTTGCCTTAAGGGCTTGACAGGTGAGACACTGGTACATGAGCTGTTATGTGTATTGTGTTTTGTAGAGGAAGTATTTTGTGTAGCATGTTTGTGTTTGTATTTGTATTTGGGAGGTCTCCGGTGTTTAGGTATGTTTCTGGTGAGGACCTCCGCATATGTAGATATGTGTGATATGTGTTTGGGTGGAGTAGGAGGAGAGGTGTGCACGCTGACAACCCACTCATGATATTGTCATATGTACTTGTGTGTGTGAGAGCATGGATTCAAGGTTCTTAATATAGTTGCATCTCTCACATGTTGAGTTTGTGTGGACTAGCAGTAGAGAGTTGTCGATGAACATGAGGCAGTTGCTACACTGCCTCAGGATCCCCATGTCGACCAAGCTGGCTGGAGAAACTGTGGGAAATTGTCCATCCATAGTGTTATATAAATGTATATGGTTGGGAAAAGAAGTCACACTTAGGAATGGCTAGTGGGTGAGAGGTGTGTTGGTACGAGGCTAGGCTTAGTGTTCCACCTGATAGTAGAGCAGGGCCACAAAAAAACCTCTGGAGGACCACAAGCAAAATGTTTGTGTCTGTAGCTACCTATAGTAACCACCACTACTTGGCAGTGCACAATAGTGCGCTGCACGCAAACAAGCGCAAAAACAGGGCGTAAATAAAACAAGAAAAACCCTTTTAACTTAAATTAGCCAGTAAGGATGCTGTCTCTCTTACGTGCTCTAGTCCAGTTACCCTTGATTAGTTGGGACCCAGACAGCTTTCTCCTCCCACAAGGGTGCAGAAGGTCCTTCACCAACAAGGATGACTTGAATCTAATGGTCAAACGTTACAAAACAGACCCAGAAACAGCAAACCTGGAACTGGGCTATGCTACATCTGAACTAGTACAGTGTACAGTAAAATGTGGCAAAAAAGAGTTCAGACAATTTAAATTGACAGTATAAGAGCCAAAACAGGTACTTGTAGTTAGTTGGAAGCAACGGATGCCTCAGATATTTCAGTATTTCAGTGAAGAGTTGGTTTTAATGCTCAAGTGATACCAAACAGTATACATTCAGCAAGTCTGAATCTGGCCTATGCTTTAAAATGCAGAAGTACTAGAAATAAAAAGTGCATAAAATCACAGTCACAACAGCAAAACACAGTTTAAATAAGGCAGCAATTCACCAGCAGTTCCCAACTTAGAAGGGTGTAGGCTACACTCTCCCACCCAAGAGTCTAGACCACAAACCTTCCCAATGTAAAACAACTAGTTTTGGCGTCCAAGTGCTTAAGTCATAAATAACACACTTCAGAATAACAGACACAATAAACCTTCAACCAGCAATTTCCAGTTTAGAAGGGTGTAGGCTATCCTCTTCTGTCACAAGAGTTTAGACCACAAATCTTTTAATGTAAAATAACTATGTTGGAACCCAGGCACTTAAACCAGAATAAGACACCTAGAATAACAGACAATATAAGCCTTCACCAGCAATTCCCAGTTTAGAAGGATGTAGGCCACACACTCCTGCCACAAGAATCTAAACCTCAATTCCCCTAATGTAAAATAACTGGCTTGGAGTCCAAGTGCTTAAACCAGAACTAAGATGCTTTCAGAATAACAGACACAGTGAGCCTTCAATCAACAATTCCCAGTTTAGAAGTGTGTATAAATTAATTTTGAGACAGAGACCATCTCTGGTGCTGACATGGGAAAGTGAAATATCTCCCTCATCAGCCTTTCTTCTGTTTCAACAAGAAATGTAGAGAACAGTAGTAGTTCTGTGCTACTTTCTTTCTTGACACCATCTTCTAGATGGAACAGAGCTTCAGTTTACTTAAGTTCCTCTGAACTAATTGCTTCAATCTAGGCATATTGTTGCGGTTCGACAGCAACCATGGAACTGATCGCCTTATCAGAATCTGCATCTTCAGCACACTGAAGGATCTTTGGTTCCAAAACAAATATTGCTTCAGTTCTGACAGTATCTGTGGAACAGATAGCTTTATAGGAACCTGTATCTTCGGCACCAAATGATCTTTGGTTCTAAAACAAATATTACTTCTCTACCGACAGCATCTGTGGGTTCCGAAACAAATACAGGATAAGGCACCAGAACTGTCAGAGCAGAACTTTCCATCAGCGCCAACCTTTTCTGCACTGATTAAACCTTTTCAGGATACTTACTAGGTCAGTTCACTCTTTTTGAGTCTTTACAGTATTCAGCACCAACCCTCCCAGCACTGACTGCATTGATTCCGGAGATGCTTTTACTTCTGGAATCGGTAATTACTCTGAGCTATTCAGTTTTTCAGATCCAGAGACCTCTTGGGGGCAGAGTCTGTGCAGTCGACTCTTTGAGCAGGCATCGACCCCTACTACTTGGAGCAGTAGCTGCACCTCGGAACATTGGAACGCATTGGTTCAGCCCCTACTTCTGTCTTGGCAGTCCTCTTTGGGACGAGATTGTTGTTCTCGGTTTTGCTGTCCCCTCCCTCTTTAAGGAGTTCAGTTTTCGGGCCTATGAAGAGTCCTATCTACTGTAGCCCCCTCCCCTTACCAACATCTCCACCAGGACAGTGAATTCCCATATAGCAGTATTCCTGGATATCTGATCCATCCTTCTGATATTCACCTCCCTTGGCTTCTCCCACCGAGTAGGCCCCTCAGAAGAGAAAATGCAAGAGGATGCACTTACATCCTGTTGAGAAATCTATCACTGACTATGCTAATTTCAGTGAAGGAGAAGGGTCTCTAATGTCTCCCTCTGATGATGTCTCCTTTGGAGACACCCTGGAGTCTCTAAAACAGGGGGATAACTGGAAGTCCCATAAACCCTACCCCAGAGGTCAGTGTAACTACCCTTCTGCTGCCGACCATCTACCTCTTGGGTGATTTCGTCAGCTGATTAAATTCTTCAGTTGATTTTTCATCAGGTGTGGAAAGGTCCTGACTCCCTTTAAGCCCATCCCCAGTACTCTTAACAAAATTCCTTTGTTCCCCCTAGGATAAATAGTTCAAGGCCAAACATCTGTCTATAGAGTCCATGGTCATTGCAGACACCTCAGGAAAGCTTCTGACTGTTAAGTCCTCTATTCACCTGCCTAACAGAGTTTGATAATGGATGTGTTTGGAAAGTGAGTTCACTCTTAATTGACTTGTCCCTTAAGATCCTTGAATTTCTGGGAGCTTTTACCAGACTTCAAAGGGATCTGGTTAAAGAGTTATCCAATACCCTTGCAGGAGATGTCTCTGAGGAGGTAAAAGAGAAAGTTGCTTCCCAGTCATCTGCCCTAGTCTGTGTCCAGCTCATCCATGACACTCATTGCACTTGCAGACCAGCAAGTTCAGGTGTTGCCATTGGGAGATGCACCTGGATGCGTGTATGGGGTTTTGCATATTCATTTGAGTGCTCATCCGTCAGTGTCTCATTTGGTGAACCGACTCCCTTTGGCCCAACAGTTCGAGAAGCTTTGCTCAAGTGTAAGAAGGATATTAAGTCCTTTTCAGCCATAGGCATACTTTTGCCATTCCTCCAACGATCCTTTTCCAGGAATCAGTGGGGTACTTGGAAAATGTGGTTTAAAATACAAAAAGGGCCTTCCAAGAAACACACACAGAAACAGTTCTCTCAGGGGCAGGGGGAACTTTACTGGGAAACACCACTCTCACAGCAGAGGTGGCCCTCAGAACCACAGATATTCATCATGTTTCACTGTTGCAGTCATTACAATTGCATTATCCTGCTGGCAGGTTATCCGCAGTTGGCCTGAATTCCAAAGTCTAGGTCCGGCGTCGATTGCTGTCGCCTCCTCCCTGACGTCAGTGCGCCAGGGGTATAAAAGATGCAGCAGACGCCATTTTCTTCAATCTTTCTTGCCGCGCAGTGCCCGGAGCAAAAGCAGTTCGCAGGTGCCGGTCAGCCGACTCCTGAGATTTTCGTGTTCGAATTTCAGATCCGAAGTCTTCATTTAAAGCTAAGTACCCCGTTGGGGAAACATTTTTCTTGCTCCAGACCAATGTCAGAAAAAGTTAATTGTATTTCTTGTAAGAAGCAAATACCTCATAAGGACTTTCATTCCTACTGTATTCCTTGCCCAGGCCCTGACCACGATGTTGCTAATTGTAGGTTCTGTGCTAGATTTAACCAACGCACTATTAAGCGTCGGTACGATTTTACATTTCACTATTTTGGCAGAAGATTTAATTACACAGTGTCATTGGATAGCCATCTGACTACCGCAATTCACAAGAAATGCAAGGAAAAAGAAAAGGACAAGCATCCGAGGTCCAAAACTAACGACGAGGCTTCTTCTAAGCCAGTCGCCGGATCGCCGGTTCTCAGTGAGGCGCTTTCGCAGCCCGTGACGCCCGCTACTTTAGAGCCGCAGGCCGCTACCGACTCCCACGTGGAGCTGACTAGGCCATTGGCAACTCAAGGTATTGGAACCTCGGAAACTATTCCCTCAGATCGGTTTGGAGCCGCTGAGCAGGCATCGACTTCTGAGGGTGTTTTCAGGCCAACACAATTATATGTAAAAACGACTTCAGATTCAAAGGCAAAAACTAAAGCACCTTTAAAGACAAAGAAACAAGTACAGCAGCCCCATGGACAGGCCTCCATGCCTAAAAAACAGAAGCTAAAAATGGCCAAAGACCTAATTACTTTGATCAGGGGTTCCCATCCCCCTCCTGATAAGAGGCCTAGGCAAGACACAGAATATAAATCTTCAGATCAGGTTTCCATTTCATCTGATTCCTCTTCTGATCAGGGATACTCTCTTCCTCTCTATGAGGATTCTGATGCTGAAGAATCTATCCCTTCAGCCCCTCCTCCTGAGGATTATTATTTTGGGGAAACTCTGCATACCATGAGGGAGCATTTTCACTGGGAGAGCCAAGATTTTTCAGAATCTAAGAAAAGGCTCAGAGACTTCCTTTTACTGCCTCAGCACAGGCCCCTTGCTATTCCTTCTGTGTTAGACATTGTAGATGATGTTTTTTCAGAGTCCAGTCTGACTCCTGACTCCTTGCCTCCAGCTCCTGTTAAGCCAGACAGATACTACACGGTTCCTGATTCACATAAATTTCTTTTTAAAAACCCTGCTGCTGACCCAGAAACTATCTCTCAGGGTCCCAAAGGGGTCAAGGCTTCCACTGCAAAAAACCCTACCCCCTCAGACAGGGATTCTAGGGCACTGGACAGATGGGGAAAAAAAAATTACACTTCTGCTACCTTGGCTATAAGGGCTTTAAATTGTCAGTTTCATATGCTTAAATATCAGCAATATATTTTGTCACTGCTTAAACGAAAATGTTGATAAATTCTGAATGTGCAGAAAACAAAGAAATGCAGGATTTATTGGATGCAGCTGAACAAGTTGGAAAGCATACATTGCAATGTGGTTTTGATTCTCTGGAGGCCTCCTGCAGGGCCGCTGTTACGGGTTCTGTCATCAGGAGGCATGCTTGGTTAAAGGAACAGAATCTGCCAGATTATGTTAAAGCAAAATTATTAGATGCTCCATTACAGCATGCTACCTTGTTTGGTGTTGAAGCAGAGGAGGTGTTGAAGAAAATGGAGGACAAAGCAAAATCTATGCAAACAGTCAAGGATTTCTTACAGGTACAACCTCCAAGATTTAGCAGACATTGGCCTACAAAGAATTGGTCCTTTCCAATGTCAGACAGGCCACAAAGGGGCAGATACAGACGCCCTAGCGGCAGGTCCCAGCCCCAAGGCACATACAGGGCTAAACAGTAGGGTGCTTCTACCTCCAAAAGCGGAGAAGACAAATCACAGCCTTACAGAAAACAGACCCAATGACTTCCCCCTGCTTGTGCCAAGCACTTATCTTCTGGCAGCACCTTTCGGGGGAAAACTAGCACTTTTTCATCAAAATTGGCACATAACCCAGGACAAATGGGTCTTGAACATAATGTCACAAGGTTACAAGTTTCGCTTTCATACCCTGCCAAGGGCTCACGGTTGGCCAGGCCTGCCAAAAAATCAATGGGCAGAGGCACAAAATCAAATTTCATCCCCCAGGGACATGAGGGCAATTCAGCAAGTACCAGAGCAATAGCAGGGACAAGGATTTTACTCGACTGTTCTTGGTGCCCAGAAAGGACAAAGCCTGGAGACCAATACTGGACCTATCTATTCTAAACACATATCTGGATATTCCAAAATTCAAAATGTTGACTCTGCAGCAGCTTCTGCCCATGCTGGGCAAGAAGACTTGGCTTGTGACTTTAGACCTAAAAGAGGCATACCTGCATGTCCCAATCAGACAATCATGCAGAAGATAACTCAGATTCATAGCTGGCTCAATGCACTACCAATTCTCTGCACTGCCCTTTGGCTTATCTACTGCGCCCAGGGTCTTCACAAAATGCCTGCTCCAGTAATTGCATTTTGCAGACAAAGAGGAATACAAATATATCCTTACTTGGACGACTGCCTCATTCAAGCAGAGAACAAGGACATCCTACTACAGCATCTGGCGTTTGTAAAAAGATTACTAACATGCCTAGGGTACACGGTAAACGAAAAGAAATCAAAACTTGTACCCTTTCAAGAGATAATATTCCTGGGTGCAAGCTTAAATACACCTGCCCAGATGGCTTATCTCAAGCCAGACGAACAAAGGCAACTGACTTTGTTCCCCCAAAAAGTTTGTTTGTTCCCCCAAAAATATACTCCAGGAACTCTCCCCAATGATCTTAGTGATCATTTGCTAACATACATTTTGAAAAATAATACAACCAATGCTAGGACGCCAGTGTATAGAACGATCAGAAACAAAAAAAAATTCGACCCAATTAAATTTAACAAGGAACTTAAATACTGCAACTGGTCAAAATTTAAATTCCTTCCCATAGATGAGGCAGTCTCACATTTTAATGAAACATTCCTCACAATACTGGACTCTCATGCTCCAAAAAGGGTATCTAGAATCAAATCCCACATAGCACCCTGGCTAACCACAGAGACCAAAGCCAAAATAAATCGCAGGGACAAAGCATGGACCAAGTGGCGTACCACCAAGTTACCATTAGATCGAGTCATCTTCCAACAAATAAGAAACGAAACTAAAAAGGCCACTGCTCTAGATAAGAAAAACTACTTTCACCACCTACAAAACAAAACCAAAAGAACCCCAAAATTCTGGGCAGGATTGAACAAACTTCTCCAACCAGGAAAATCCACCACTCCCACCCCAGAAACTCTATCTGATAAGAACCAAGAAGAAGTAGCTAACAACTTTAATACATTCTTCACCGAAACCATTCAGTCACTAGCTAGCCAGCTACCTGCTCCTCCACCACCCCAAAAACACCACACCCAAAACCCCACTATCATTCAATCTACAACCCATATCTACCACTTACATTCGATCCCGACTAAAAAAACTAAAGCCAACTACCCTCTCAGCTGATCTTCTACCAGCAGAATACCTGCAAATTGCTGCAGATGTCATTGCCTACCCCATATCAATCTTAATAAACAGAACCATTACTGAGTCCACAATCCCAGCAATATGGAAAATATCTCATGTCATACCTCTTCATAAAGGTGGAACATCCACTGAACTTTCTAACTACAGGCCAATAGCCATTTTATCACCACTTGCCAAAATAATGGAAAAGTGTGTGCATAAACAACTAATGTCCTATCTCATCCATAACAAGCTACTAACTGACTGTCAGCATGGATTTAGACCCCATCATAGCACGACAACTGCCCTTCTCTCTTTTACCAAAAATCAACCATCATCGGAACAACAAAAATATCTCCTCTGCCCTCTTTCTAGATATGTCGAAGCCTTGACATGGTAAACCACCAGCTCCTTCTCAAAACCCTAGAAACCTTTCACCTAGACACCCATGTCCTAAACTGGTTTCAGGCCTACCTTGTAGGCAGACAACAAGCAGTTATGTGGCAGAACAAGCTTTCATTCCTACTACCAAACAGCATAGGCGCCCAAGGGTCCATATTAGGACCTCTTCTCTTCTCAATATTCATAAACGACCTGCACTCAGCCATCCCCGACGCCACCTGCATCCAATATGCAGATGACTCTACTCTCATCTGTTCCAATCCCATACTTGACAACCTTCTAAAAACCACCCAACACTGCTTTACTATAGTTGAAAATTGGCTAACTGACCATCACCTCATATTAAACCCAAAAAAAAACCCAACTACTTCTCTTTCACCCAACTAACCCTACACCTTTCACACAATTTACTATCCAATCCAATAATGGAACTATTATCTCCTACTACCAACGCTAAACTACTAGGAGTAAATATAGACAATAAACTCGATTTGACACCCACATTAACCAAACTATTAAAAGGTAAACAAAAACTAGGGTCTTTATATAGATTAAAACCTTCCTAACTCCAGCCGCTAGACTAGCCACTGCCCGCTCACACCTTCCATCCACCCCACTATATGCCTCCCCCATCCTCACTAACCTTAACAAATCAGACCTAAATCGTCTCTCCACTTGTTATAACCACATTGCTAGATTCATCACTGCCCTGCCCTACAGAACACACCATTGTATTAACCTGAAAAAACTTGACTGGCTAGAACTCCCGAATCTTCTCCTGAAATATCAACTTTTAGAAGCTTTTAAAATCCTGAAACACCCAGAGAACACCCCTGCTCTAAAAAACATACTAACCCCCTACACCAACCTTAGTTCTCTACGCTCATCTGACAAACTCCTAATACAAACTAGCAAGGCCCATAACATAGGTGGGGATAGACTGTACTCTAATGTCATTGGAAAGGTGTGGAACTGTCTTTCAAATAAATTAACGTATTTACCATCACTATCTTTATTCAAAAAATAACTTGAAATCCACCTTAAATCGCATTGGATATGTCCTTGTATGAACCCGGACTAAGATTACCATGAGCAATTCTGCACAGATATGGGCAATTTTTGTCCTAGTCAACCAAGAGTCTACTAACCTGAATACAATGAATGTAATCAAATGTAACTTCTATTGCTGCACTGTTATCTCTCTAAAAACTATGTGTATGTTTTCTGTCCTTTGGCTTGCTGTCTTTCTGTCTTTTATTATATGTCATTTTAACCTTGTTGGAGCTTTTCTCCCCGGGACTCTGCTGAAAATGGACATGTATCCAGTCGGACTATTCCGGTCAACAAATGTAAAATAAAATAAAATAAATAAATAACTGACTACTTATTTCAAACTGTTGGCAACAAAGGCCCAGTTATCTGCAAGAAAAATTCTGCAGGCTTTGGGCTTCATGGCATCCTGCATTCTGCTAATTCCATATGCAAGATTGCATATGAGGAAACTTCAATGGTATCTAAAAAGTGTTTGGACTCAACATTGCCACAGCCTGGAAGCAATAATTACCCTCATTCCCCGCCTGCAACAGGAGTTTCGATGGTGGGCAAAGACCTGTCACCACAACAAGGGACAGCCATTCACCTTACCCCCAGCCAGGCAGACATTAACAACAGATGCATCAGATTATGCCTGGGGGGCCCACATGGCAGGAAGATGTATTCAGGGCGCATGGTCTGCAAACCAAATGCATGTACATAGCAATCAAAAAGAGATGCTAGCTGTTCAGAATGCCCTGACAGCCTTCAAGGATCTACTTCATCCAGGACAACTACTGATAAAGACGGACAATACCACAGTCATGTGGTACATAAACAAGCAGGGAGGCAGTCATTCCTACCCCCTTTGCAGACTGGCCATGACTTTATGGGACACAGCATTGACTTACCAAGTACATCTGCGGGCACAATTCCTGGCAGGAAAGATAAATACTCTGGCAGACGAACTAAGCAAAAACCTCTTGGATCCCCACGACTGGAAATTGGATCCGCAAGTCTTCAGCATGATAATAAGGAAATGGGGATGCCCAGACATAGATCTATTTGCCTCCCCTCACAACTGCCAACTACAGAGATTCTGCACAAGGGCTTATCACAAGCAAGCATGGAAAGTGGATGCTCTATCTTTCAGCTGGAAAAACTTAACAGTATATGCCTTTCCCCCACTGCCCCATCTCTGCAAGGTACTCCTAAAAGTCAGACAAGAGAAGCCAAAAATGATACTGATTGCCCCAGACTGGCCCCGCCAGCACTGGTACCCTATCCTAAGGAACCTGTCTCAATCCCCAGCCTGGACATTACCTCACATTCCTCACTTACTGTCCCAACAAAACAATCAGATCCTGCACAGCCAACTCAAGACCTTAAATCTGGCAGCATGATGGATAATGTAGTCATTCAAAACACCCCTCTTTCTAAAGCAGTGATGGATGTTATTTTGGAAGCTAGGAGGCCTAGTATCAGAAAATCGTATGCTGAAAAATGGAAGAGATTCTGTGCTTGGAGCCAGGCACAAAGGATTGACACGATTGTACCAAATATTCCTCAGATTTTGCAATACCTAACTGAGATGCTGAACAAAGGCCTATCCTTTTCAGCAATTAAGATTCATGCCACTGCCATTTCAGCTCATTACAATACAGTCTCACCTATTTTTTCTCATCCTTTACTAAGGCAGTACCTCAGAGAAGCCAAAAACTTAAGGCCTCCAAGGAGATCACCAATACCTGCATGGGACCTCAATTATGTCTTGGAAAAACTCACCCTGCCTCCTTTTCAGCCAGCCAGTTCAGCTGATATTAAATTTTTATCCTGGAAAACAGCTCTGCTCCTAATTAATAACCTCTGCAAGACGAGTCTCAGAGCTACAGGTACTCATGGCTGTGGAACCTTTTATCATTTTCCATCCAGATAGGGTTTCTCTGAGGACAAACCTGACATTTATGCCTAAGGTAGTGTCCAGTGTGGCCCTTAACCAAACTATTCCCTTGCCTACCTTTTATCCTAACCCACAGAATAAGGGTGAGAGACTTCTGCATTCTTTGGACATACACAGACAGCTGCGCTTCTTCGTGGACAGAACCAAAGCTTTCAGAAAGGCTGAGCAATTACTAGTGGCATATGCTGCAGGATCACAAGGAAAGGCTATCTCAAAGCAGACAATTTCAAAGTGGATAGGCCACTGCATTCGTTTCTGCTATTCACAACATGGCAAACCAGTGCCTAAGACCATTAGGCCACATTCAACCAGAGCAGCAGCCACTTCAGCAGCCTTCCTCATTGGAGTACATTTTAGAGGCTGCAACCTGGAGCTCAGTGCACACTTTTACAAAGCACTATCACTTACCAATTTATTCTAAATCCAGGGCATGCTTTGCCACTGCAGTTCTGCAGGGCCTCATAGCCGCTCCTAATCCTATTTAGCTCCAGCCTCCCAACCTCAGCTTTGGGATTCAACCCAATTGTAATGACTGCAACAGTGAAACACGATGAGCATAGTACAGTTGTGTACCTACCATAAATGTAGATGTTCGAGTGTATTCACTGTTGCAGTCCAGGTTACCCACCCACCACCCCCCTTATCTTTGCTGGAACTTATCTGTACTTCTCTATTCTATACAACCTATGTGGTGTATTTGCTGGTAGAGGAATGAATAATTTACTTTGGTGCATGTATGCTTTATTGTCATATTTTTAGCCTACCCTCTTGGGGGCACCTGACATCTGGGGCAAGAAAAACTGAAGAAAATGGTGTTGGCTGCATCTTTTATACTCCTGGCGCACTGACGTCAGGGAGGAGGCGACAGCAACTGACGCCGGACCTAGACTTTGGAATTCAGGCCAACTGTGGGTAGCCTGCCAGCAGGATAACCGAATTGTAATGACTGCAACAGTGAATACACTCGAACATCTACATTTATGGTAGGTACACAACTGTACTTTTCAGGGATTCTTTCCTTAGTAAGCCCTACCAGCATTCCTGAATGGATGCCCGATTACCTTCCTCTGTAGGTGGTCTAGGGTGCTTATCCCTACACCTAAACACCTGAGATACTTGAGTGCAAAAGATTATGTCCAGAGGTTATATCATATCCTTTCTGGTCCCGTCCCCCCCCAGTACACAAGAAAATCCCAGATGTTCCACCCAATGAGAGAGGGAAGCAGCAATTACGCAAATAGAAACTGCAAAAAAAAAAAAAAAGAGGGGGGACTGATCAGGAAGTCCCACCAGACAAGAGCAATTCTGAAATTTGCTCAAGATTTTTCTTTCTTTCTTTCTTAATACAAAAAATAAAGAAAGACAGGGGAGTAGAGTTCAACTTTGGATTTCAGCATTATAAACAAATTGGTACACCAAATGGAGATGTTCTTCGTCTTTCACTGTTGCAGTCATAACATTTGGGTTATCTTCTTGCAGTAGTCCTCAGTTGGCCTGATTAACAAAGTCTTGGGTCCTGCGTTGGTTGCTGTCCCTTCTTCCATGATGCCAGGGGTATAAAACATGCAGCCGACGCCATTAGATCATTCTTTCTTGATGTGCGGTGCCCAAAGCAGAAGCAGTTTGCAAGTGCCGGTCGGCCGACTCCTGAAATTTTCGTTTTCGAGTTTCAGAACCGAAGTCTTCAACTGAAGCTAAGTACCCCATTGGGGAAACTTTTTCTTGCTCCTTTCCGATGTCAGTAAAAGTTAATAATTGCATTACTTGTGGAAAGCAAATACCTCATAAAGATTTTCATTCATACTGTATTCCTTGCCTAGGCCCTGACCACGACATACCTTGCTGTAGGTTTTGTACTTTATTTAATCAGTGCAAATACCTCATAAAGATTTTCATTCATACTGTATTCCTTGCCTAGGCCCTGACCACGACATACCTTGCTGTAGGTTTTGTGCTTTATTTAATCAGTACACTATCTGTCGTCGGTATATTTGTGCCTCTAAATATTTCAGTTTTCAGTTTAATTATCCAGATATGTCATCAGTTAGTCATCCAACTACTGGGATTTCGAAAAAACGCAAAGATAAAGACAGAGACAGGCCGCCAAGGTCCAAAACTGCCGACGACACTTCTCCTAAGCCAGTCGCCAGTACTCAGTGAGGCGCTTTCGCAGCCCCTGATACTCACTACTTCTGATTCGCAGGCCTCTACTGAGACCCATTCGGAGTCCAGTATGCTGCGAGATGATTCAACTATGGAACCCACGGATGTCTCTACCTTGGATGGTTCCGGAGCTGCTGTGAGGCACCGGCTTCTGAGGGTGTATTCAGGCCTACAGACTTGACTTGCATATTAAACCGACACCTCCTTCTTCATTTAGGCCTAAATCTCGAACCATGTCTAAAAAACCGATGCCCAGGCCGCATGCTCAGGCCTCTATGCCTAAAAAACAAATAAGAATGGCTGAAGATCTTATTACTCTAATCACGGGAAGCCAACCTCCCCCTTCTAAGAGACCTAGGACTGAAGTTGTTTATGAATCTTCTGACCAGTATTCTGATTTTTCTGATCCTTTTGATGATCTGGATTTGCCCTTATCTACTTATGAGGATTTTGATGCAGAGGACTCTATTCCCTCTGCTTCCCCTCCAGAGGATTTTTCTTTTGGTGAAACCTTACATACTATAAAGGAGCATTTCCACTGGGAAAGCCAGGAGTTTTCTGATTCAAAAAAGAGACTTAGGGATTTCTTACTCCTGCCTCAGCATAGGCCTTTAGCTATTCCTCCTGTACTAGACATTGTTGATGATGCTTTTTCGTAATCTAGTTTGGTCCCTGATTTTTTGCCTCCTGCTCCCAGAAAACCTGAGAGATATTACAGGGTTCCTGATTCACACAAGTTCCTTTTTAAAAAAATCCTATTGCGGATCCACAGACTATTTCACAGGGTCCTAAGGGCATTAAGGCTTCTACTGCTAAAAATCCTACCCTTTCTGATAGAGACTCCAGGGCGCTGGATAGATGGGGTAAGAAGGTTTACACTTCCGCAACCTTCGCCATTAGGGCTTTAAACTGCCAGTTTCATATGTTAAAGTATCAGCAACATGTTATTGCATTGCTTAAACAGAAAATGATGTTGATTCCTGACTGTGTGGAAAGTAAAGAATTACAGGATTTAATGCATTCTGCTGAGCAGGTTGGAAAACATACTTTGCAATGTGGATTTGATTCATTAGAGGCCTCTTACAGGGCTGCTATTATTGGGTCTGTGCTCAGAAGGCATGCTTGGCTTAAGGAGCAATCTTTGCTTGATCATGTTAAAGCTAAATTGTTGGATGCTCCCTTAAATCAGGACCGCCTGTTTGGCAACAAGGCTGAGGAAGTTCTTAAAAAGATGGAAGATAAAGCTAAATCTATAAAAACTGTTAAAGATTTCTTACAAGTTCAGCCTCCTAGATTTAGTAGGCACTGGCCCTCTAAGAATTGGTCCTTTCCAGCCGCTCCCAGGTCTTCTCAAGCCAAATCCAGACACAGCAGAAACCCCAGGTTTTAGTACCAGGGGACACACAAGGCTAAGCAGTGGGGGGTTTCCGCACCCAAATCAGGGAGTAGTAAGACTCCCCCTAATGGAAAGCTGTCTCAATGACTTGCTTTTTAAACTACCAAGCACTTCCCAACTGAATGCTCCTTTAGGCCGAAAGATTGGTCTGCACGTCAAAAACTGGGAACACATTACCCAGGACAAAAGAGTTTCAAATATAGTGTCCCAAGGATACAGATTTCACTTCCACACCTTACCAACACCAAGCGGGTGGCCAGACCTACCCCCAAATCAGTGGGCAGAGGCCCAAAATCAAGTACTGTCTCTCTCTTAAGCTTGGGGGCTATTCAGTTGGTACCAGAAGAGGAAAAGGGACAAGGTTTCTATTTGAGACATTTTCTGGTACCCAGAAAAGGCAATACATGGCGTCCTATCCTGGACCTTTCTACTCTAAATACCTTTTTGGTGATTCCAAAATTCAAGATGCTGACTCTTCACCAGCTGCTTCCTATGCTAGGCAAAGATGCATGGTTGGCAACGCTAGACTTAAAAGAAGCATACCTGCACATCTCTATTAGGGAGTCTTGCAGAAGTTGCCTACACTTCAAAGCAGGCTACATGCACTATCAGTTCTCTGCACTGCCCTTTGGCTTATCTACTGCGCCCAGGGTATTCCCAAAGTGCCTAGCTCCAGTCATTGCATTCTGCAGGCAAAGAAATATTAAAATATATCCATACCTGGACAGTTGTCTAATTCAAGCAGAAAGCTAGGACATACTTTTGAATCATCTGGCCTTTGTTCAAAGGGTCCTGACTTGTCTGGGGTACACCATAAACTAAAAGAAATCACGCCTGGTACCCTGTCAACAAATTATATTCCTAGGAGCAAGCTTGAATACAACTTCCCAGATGGCTTTCCTCATGCCAGAGAAACTGACTCATTTGCCAACCTACTTTAAACAAGTGGCAACAAAAACCCAGTTATCTGCAAGGCAAATATTGCAAGCATTGAGGTTCATGGCCTCCTGCATTCTTCTAATTCCATATGCAAGGCTGCATATGAGGAAACTGCAATGGTATCTCAAAAGCCTATGGTGCCAACATTCACAGGATCTAGAAGCTATGATTCCTATCATACCTTGCCTGCGCCTAGAGTTCCTTTGGTGGGCAGAGGCCTGCCACTAAAACAAGGGGCTACCATTCACACTACCCCCTGCCACCGAAACCTTAACAACAGATGCATCAGACTATGCATGGGGGGCTCACCTGGCAGGGAAGTGCATTCAGGGCAAATGAAACTCAAGTCAAATGCACCTACACATAAATCAAAAGGAAATGTTAGCTGTACAGAATGTTCTGACAGCATTCAAGGACCACATTCTTCCAGGACAACTAATGGTAAAGACCGACAACACCACGGTCATGTGGTACATAAGCAGGGGGGTACACACTCTTACCCCCTCTGCAGACTAGCCATGGTATTGTGGAACATAGCCTTGAGCTGCCAAGTGAATCTACAAGCTCAATTCCTGCCAGGAAAACTAAATACACTGGCAGATGGACTAAGCAGAAACCTCATGGCCCCACACGACTGGAAACTGGAACCAAGGATTTTCAACATATTGACAAGCAAATGGGGGAGCCCATATATAGACTTGTTTGCCTCCCCCCAGAACCATCAATTCGACAAATTTTGCACAAGGATTCCTCACAAACTAGCTTGGAAAGTGGATGCTCTATCCTTCAGCTGGAAAAACCTATCAGTTTATGCCTTCCCTCCTCTACCTGTGCTCTCCACGGTACTTCTAAAGATCAAACAGGACAAGCCGAGGACGATTTTAATTGCACCAGACTGGCCACGCCAACACTGGTACCCCTTCCTGCGTAGTGTGTCAAGCTTAGCCCCATGGCACCTGCCTCAGACTCCCTTCCCTGTTGTCTCAGCAGGAGAACCAGATTCTGCACCCTCAGCTGCAAACCCTGAACCTAGCAGACTGGCTAATTACCTAATCTCTCCTTTACCACCCCTCAGTAAATCAGTGATGGAAATCATTTTAAGAGGCTAGAAGGCCTAGTGCTAGAAAATCTTATGCTGCAAAATGGAAAAGATTTTGTATCTGGAACCAATCTCAAGGGACGAGTGCAGCAGTGCCCAATTTACCTCAGATTCTGCAATATTTGACTGAGATGCTTTAGAAGGGCTTGTCCTTTTCCTCCTCCAAAATTCATGCCTCAGCCATTTCAGCTCATTATAGCACAGAGCCTCCCCTCTTTTCTCACCCACTGCTCAAGCAGTTCCTCAGAGGGACCAAAAATTTAAGGCCACTGAAGAGAGCTCCAACTCCAGCCTGGTACCTTAACTTTGTCTTGGAGAAAGTCACTCTTCCTCCTTTTGAGCCAGCTGCTACTGCAGATTTAAATTTTTTTCCTGGAAAACAGCTTTCCTTTTAGCAATCACTTCTGGAAGAAGGGTATCTGAGTTACATGCCCTTATGGCAGTGGAGCCTTTCATCATTTTTCATGCGGACAGGGTGTCCCTCAGAACCAATCCCTCCTTCATGCCCAAGGTGGTATCCAGTGTGGCTCTTAATCAGTCCATTCATTTGCCTACCTTCTTTCCTAACCCACAGAACAAAGGGGAACATATACTGCACTCCTTAGATGTGCACAGACATCTTAGATTCTACTTGGACAGAACTAAACCTCAAAGGAAATCTGAACAATTGCTGGTGGCATTTGCTGTAGGGACAGAAGGGAAAGCTATTTCAAAGCAAACCATTTCAAAATGGATAGGCCACTGCATTCATTTCTGCTAGAAGCACCATGGAAAACATATCCCACAGGGCATCAGACCCCATTCAACCAGGGTTGCATGCACATTTTCAGCCTTTCTCAAGGGTGTCCCTACAAGGGACATCCTAGAAGCTGCTACCTGGAGTTCTGTACATACTTTCACCAAGCATTATCATTTGACAATTTTCTCTAAATCCAGAGCTGGTTTTTGCCACTGCAGTCTTGCGGGGCCTTATAGCTGGTCCTAATTCTATTTAACTTCCTCCTCCCATCCTTAGCTTTGGGAATCTACCCAAATGTAATGACTGCAACAGTGAAACACGAAGAACATAGTGCAGTTGTGTACACTTACCATAAATGTAGATGTTGGAGTGTATTCACTGTTGCAGTCCTGGTTACCCTCCCTCCAGCCCCCTTTCTTCTTTTGGCTATACCTCTACTCTCACTTACTATGCTCAAAAAGCTTTTTGGTGTATTTGCTCTTTTGTTGGAGGTATATCCTTGTATTATAAATTTAATTGCTTCCCATTAGGGGGGGCACCTGACATCTGTGGCAAGAAAAACTGATGTAATGGCGTCGGCTGCATGTTTTATACCCCTGACGACCTGACGTCATGGAAGAAGGGACAGCAACCGACGCAGGACCCAAGACTGTTAATCAGGCTGACTGAGGGCTACTGCAAGCAGATAACCCAAATGTAATGACTGCAACAGTGAATACACTCTAACATCTACATTTATGGTAAGTGTACACAACTGTACTTTCTGTATGGTCACACTTCAGACCACTCTTCTGTTCTTGGAAAAAGGTGACTGGATACGCTCCATAGACCTTCGGAAAGCATATTACCATATTAAATTGGCAAACGCTCTGGAAGGTTCCTCTACTTTGGCTAGTAGCCAGTCATTACCAGTTCAGAGTTTTGTCCTTTGGCCTCACCACTGTCCCCAGGGTGTTCAAAATGCTCGCTGATTGCATTTCCTTCATCTGCACCAATCAAGGTATTAATCTTTCAAAATGCTTGGCAGAAATAGCAGCAGTTTTAAATTATGAAAAAATCACAATTGACTCCAACTTAAGGTTTAGGGTTCATAGGTACAGTGCTCAATAAGGAATTTTTCATAGCCCTTGGGTTCAAGGTCCTGCAGTGATTACACTAGTTCCCTTAGCAAAGTATCTATCAACTTATGTCGAATCAGTTTTTGTCCTCCAGTCTTTGCAAAATGATCTAGCTTGGAGCTTGTACTCAAAAGAGATTTCTCAGGACCATCCCTTTGTCCTCTCCACAGCCCAAGGTCAGTAGTGTCCACAAATGCCTCCCAGTGGGGCAAGAGGGCATCATCTGGGCCGCACACTCCATGGTTTCCCTATTAAGGTCAGTTTGCATATCAATGTTCTAACGATGAAAGCAGTGATGTTATGTTGTCCCTATCTCGCCTTCCTTCTTGTTGTTTGAGTTTGGAGCCGATCCTCTGCTCTGACTCTGACGTATTCTAAAGCTTGAGAGCTTCCACTGGCTCGAGGCTAGACCCTATCCCATGATGCCTAGCACTAGTTACCCAGATCTCGTTTGCCGCTTGAAGCTTCGAGATTGCTGGATACTGGCTCAGGCTATGATTTGGATTTTTCTTGTTATATTCTGTATTTAAGTCTAATATTTTTCAGGAATCTTTCTGTAGATTAGTATTATTTGTTTAGGATCCCTATCTCTGTTTTCTGGTTATTATTGTTGTTGTTTAGGCCATCATTTTTCCTTCAGGCCTATCCCCCTTTTCATATCCGTTTTTTCTTAGAGGATTCCCCCCTTGCTCTTAGCCTGTTTTCAGTTAGAGGGCTTCCCCTTATTCTCTCCTCCTCCCCTTTCTGATAAGGAGGTAGTTGTTTAAGTTAGAGGGCTCTCCTTGGTTGGGGGAGTTGTTGTTTAACTTAGAGGCTGTCCCCCTTCCATTACCTTCTGTTTTTTGTTGTTTAAAAAAAAAATAGTTAGATACAGTGTTGTTATGGTTATTGTAGAGTTATAGATTTCCTGTTCTTGATATCTATAACTTCAGTGTATTGTAACTATAGTGTATTGTGTTTATTGCTGTTTGTGATAATGTCCAAATAAGTGCCCAAAGAATCCAAACTTTCTGGATTCAAGATGTGTGACTCGTGCTCTCAAAAAATGTCCCTGACTGAGGGACATATGAGTTGTGTTTGTTGTCTGGGAGCCGTGCACCTGCAGAACTCATGTTCTATTTGTCGTGCTTTCAACACCAGAGTCCTGTAGGAGTGCAAAAACAAGCTTATTCTGGGAGGTTTACTGATAGGGCCCTTTGACACTCCAGTGAAAGGGAATCAGGCTAGTAAACCAGGAAATTCCCCCAAACCGACATCTCTGCCGGTTCCGACCTCGGAGCCGTCGAGACACAGAGAGAAATCTTCCAGTTCATTGGATCCGAAACCTCTCAGGTCCGACAAGAACTCCTGTGGTTCTGTCAGTGTCCTTGGAACCGTCTAGGAGTCACAAAAGAACTAGATCTCCTTCTTTGGAACCGGTGCGATCCGCTCCACAGTCACCGCTTCTACAGTCTGTAGCGGGCAGTCATCAATCGTCCACCCACTCCTGTCGATCGTCCAGGAGCCTTTCAGACAATGATGTGGAGAGGATGGTGGAGGCTTCTCAAGACATCGGCTCTTGCCAAAATCTTATCGAGCCCAGCCCGTATGGATGTGGAGCTGACTACTCTACCTCATGGATCATCTATTCCTCCTTTGACTCACTTATGCACGGAGCCAGAGTGCATGGAAGTCATTGTGGTGGAATAGTCAGCTCCGAAAACCTCCAGTCTCCTGGTTCCGACAACCTCCAGTCTCTTGGTTCCGACATCCACTCCGATCTCCTCGATACCTCCTTCGATCGAGGGATCTGGGAGCCTCCACTCCCTCATCAGCTCCAAGGGGGGAGCAGCATCGGACCCTTGTCTGACCCCACACTCCCTCTTGGAACTTCGGCACAGGTGAGCTTGGCTCCCACATCGGCCTTAGAGCCATTGCCCTTTGTGCAAGAGAGGTCTCTTAACTCTTCCGAGATGGGGACCCTCTCGGGCTGGGAACGTGGTGCCTTCGAGGTGATGAGGAGTGTGCTGTCCTCTCAGACAGCTCCTCCCTCGGCTTCAGCTACTCTGTCCCCTATGGAGCCATTGTCTTCCTTCTCACCACCCCTCCATTCTAAGCGTTGGGAACCAGTGCTGCAAGACACCCCATTGGGTGACTCCCCCCTTCCGAAACCTCCCCAGAGCACCCCCCTGAGGAGGTCCCCTTGAAAGAGGACATGTAAGAGGAAGCATTTGGACTCCCCTGAGTCTATGACATCGGACGCGGACGCGGAGGACTCAGAAGGGTCCCAGCAGTCCCCCTCTGAGGATGTCTCATTGTCGGACATCCTGGAAATTCTCAAGCAGAAGGGTGGCTGGAAGTCCCTTTCCCCTTCTGAGGATGAGTCTGTGTACCTGGATGCATTCGGTTCCTGACCCTCCACCTCTTGGGTGTCTCAGCCCTTTGACCTGCTGCTATGGGTAGTAAGTTGAAATGCGTGGAGCTCTCCGGAATCAATGGAACCAGTTCTCTGGAGGCCCAATAAGATGAAAAAATGTTCCTAACCAAGGGTGTGCCAGTTGATGCCATGGTGGTGGCGGCGGCCACTAAGAAGGAATTAGCAGAGACTTCTACATCTGTCCATCCACAGAACAAAGAGTCCCATACGATGGACAGATAGGGAAGCGTGTCTGCAGGTCACTGAATTATCTATCCCATTTCACCCGTCTTCAGGAGGGATCTCCTGAAAGAGCTAGGAGATGTACAGGATCCTACAGCTGCAGGAGCTGCAGATAAACGTGCTTCTCAGCTTGCGACCTTATCTTTAGTAGTTAATTTTTTCATATGTCTTATCTCCTATGCAGCTGATGGAGCGAGCAGGGCTCCAGACACAGAAGTCACCTTACGGAGACATTCCTGGATGCATGTTTGTCAATTTTCGGAGCCTTTTAAGTCCTCCTTTACCAATGCCCCCTTTGATGGCTCGTCATTCGGGCCTAAGGTAAAAGAGACTCTAACCAGGTACGAGCAGGATGGCAAGACTCTCTCTGCCATGGGCGTATGTTTTTTCCACTCCTTCTAGACCTTACCCTAAAGGTCAAAAAGGCAGAAAAATGTGGTTCCGGAAATCCCAGGGAGCTTTTCCTGATGCATGTGGTGAATTTTCTCCCCTGGGCAGAGGGGGGAATAATAATGGGATACGTCACCCTCGTGGCAGAGGGGGTCCGCAGAGTCAGGGCAACAGAGATACATTCTCTGATAGGCTCTTCCACCGCTCCTGAAAGGGAGCCTATCCACCTCTGGAGGCAGTTGGGGGAAGATTGTCACTGTACCCATAAGCCTGGCAAAATATCACAGTAAACACATGGGTGCAGTCGAAAATATCCAGGGGATACAGTATTCCTTTCTGCATGCCACCTCTTCCCCAAAAACAGAAATCTATCCCAGATGTGCCACCCAATCTAAGGGAGCAAGCAACTCGAAGTCCAAAGGTTGCTAAGAAAAGTGGTCATCCAAGAAATCCCTGCAGACCAAATTAGATCTGGAACTTACTCAAGGTTCTTTTTAGTACCAAAGAAAACAGGGGACTGGAGGCCTATTTTTGACCTCAGCAGACTTAGCAAGTCTGTCAAAAAGACAAAGTTCCAGATGGTGACACTGCAGTCCATACTTCCCTTTCTGGGAAAGGACAATTGGATGTGCTGAATTGATCTCCAGGATGCGTACTACCATATCAAGATGGACAGGTGATCCAGGAGATTTCTACACTTCTGGCTGGGAGCCAGTCACTACCAGTTCAGAGCTCTGCCTTTTGGCCTCACCACAGCCCCGAGGGTGTTCATCAAATGAATGACATTAGTCATGGCTCATCTGAGGCATCTAGGATGCCGGGTGTTTCCATATCTGGATGGCTGGCTCCTTACCTCCACCACCTAGCATCGACTAACCGAGACAAGGGACACCACAGTATGCCTCTGCTCTCAGCTAGGCATCACTATAAACTACAAAAAGTCTGCCTTGTTGCCCTGTCAATATATTACATTTATAGGAGCATATCTAGATACCAAAGACATGATAGCAAAATTGCCTCAGGAGAGGGTGTCAACCATTCAACACCAAGTTGCAACTCTAATCGGGAAGAAAAAGACTCAAGCAAGATTTGTTCTGAAAGTCCTGGGCTCAATGGCGGCAGCAATAACACTAATTCCCTTGGCGTGTTTCCACATGAGGTTATTGCAGTGGCTTCTGTTTGCTCAGTGGTTCATGCAAGATCTACCCATGTCCCATGAAATTCTCATCACGGAGACCTGCAAGAAGGACCTAAAATGCTGGCTTTAGCCACCCAGCTGACGATAGGCAGACCGTTCATCCTCCCCCAACCAGTGGCCACAGTGACCACGAATGTTTCACAAATAGGGTGGGGGGGGCATTATCTGGGACAGACTGTTCACGGAACTTGGCAAAAACACGAGTACCATTTGCACATAAATGTGGAGTTGCAAGCACTTCACAGCTCTCTTACCATGGGGACAATTGCAATTCAGACAGACAACATGTCAGTGGTATGGTACATCAACAAGCAAGGCGGAACCAGATCCTACCCCATATGTCAAGAGGCCCTAAGAGTATGGCCATGGGCGATATCCTCCCAACGCTTTCTGATGTTGACCCACATCTCGGGGAAATCCAACATGATAGCGGACAAGCGAAGTAGGGCTATACTTATGCCTCACAAGTGGTTCTGAAACAGGACATTGCGAACCAGATTTTTTGCAAGTGAGGCCAGCCTTGCTGCAGTCTTTTTGCCACATCCATCAATGCTAAATGCAACAGCTATTTCGCCCTAGTCCCCCCACTGGGACAATCCCCCAGGGATGCCCTTGTTCACGATTGGCCCCTGGGACTTCTGTATGCCTTTCCCCTGTTCCCTCTGATTCCCAAGGTTCTTCAGAAAGCAAAATCGGTGAGTTACAAGCTAATCCTCATTGCCCCTACTGGCTTCATCAAGTCTGGTTCCCGTTTCTATTGCCCCATCTTCTGGAGAAGCCTTGGATCCTGGACCCAGCTCCAGATCTGCTGATGCATCAGTTGGGCACACTCCATCTTTCCTTACAGACCCTCAAGCTGACAGCTTGGTTCCTCCACTTTCCAGCTTAGCCAGGCTTCCTGATATCTCCCCGGTAGTACAACATATTCTCATTTTCTCTCACAAATCCTCTACGAGGAAACTGTATACTAGCAAATGGAAATGGTTCTCTTATTGGGTGGTCAAAAATAATATTGATCCTTTTACTGCACCCATTTCAAAGATCCTGGAATTCCTCGCTGAAACTTTTAACCAAGGAGCAGCAGCAGCTATCCGAGTTCAATTGGCTGCTATTTCCAACTTTCATGTGGGAGAAATGGGCTCCAATGTTATGTCCCACAGGCAATGCAAAGCTTTTCTGAGGGGTACTATCCTTTTGCGACCACCAATAAGAGAACCACTTCCTCCTTGGGATCTAAATTTAGTCCTAGCTGCCTTGATTCTTCCTCCGTTTGAACCGGCTAGATGTTCATCGTGTTACACTGCTGCAGTCATTACACTTGGTTTATCCTGCCGTCAGGCAGTCCGCAGTCGGCCAGAGTTCCAAAGTCTTGTTCCAGCGTCGGTTGCTATCGCTTCTTCCGTGACGTTAGTGCGCCAGGAGTATATAAGATGCATCCGACACCATTTTCTTCAGTCTTTCTTGCCGCGCAGTGCCTGATGCAAAAGCAGTTCGCAAGTGCCGGTCGGCCAACTCCTGAGATTTTCAAAGTCGAATTTCAGATCCGAAGTCTTCAATAAAGCTAAGTACCCCGTTGGGGAAACTTTTTTCTTGCCTCAGACCGATGTCAGAAAAAGTTAATAATTGTATTTCTTGTAGGAAGCAAATACCCCATAAGGACTTCCACTCTTACTGTATTCCATGCCTAGGCCCTGATCACGATGTCACTAGTTGTAGATTTTGTACCAGATTTAACAAACGTACTATAAAACAACGTTTTGATTTTGCTTTGCACTACTTTGGCCGAAGGTTCAATTATACAATGCCTTCGGAACAACCGACGACCGCAACTCATAAAAAAACGCAAGGACAAGGATAAAGACAGGCATCCGAGGTCCAAAACCGATGACTAAACCTTTTCTAGGCCAGTCGCCGGTTCTCAGTGAGATGCTTTCGCAGCCCCTGACACCAGCTACCTCAGAGCCACAGGCCGCCTCCAACTCCCACGTGGAGACAAGTAGGCCTCGGGAAACTCACGGTATTGGGCCTTTGGAAACTAATCCCTCAGATGGGTCCGGAGCCACTGAGCAGGCATCGGCTTCTGAGGGTGTTTTCAGACCTTCACAACTTGCCATTAAAGCACCAGCCAACACAAAGACACCATTAAAGACAAAGAAGCAAGTACAGCATTTCCCTGGACAGTCCTCCATGCCTAAGAAACAGATGCTCAAAATGTCCGAAGACCTCATTACTCTAATCAGGGGTTCCCATCCACCTCCTGAGAAAAGGCCTAGGCAAGATACAGACTATGATTCCTCTGATCAGGTTTCCATTTCCTCTGATTCCTTTTCAGACCAGGGATATTCTCTACCCCCCTTATGAGGACTCTGATGCTGAAGAATCTATCCCTTCATCCTCTCCTCCAGAGGATTACTCTTTTGGGGAAACTTTGCATACCATGAGAGAGCATTTCCATTGGGAAAGTCAGGATTATTCAGAATCCAAGAAAAGGCTCAGGGACTTCATTTTGTTGCCTCAGCACAGGCCCTTTGCTATTCCGCCTGTTTTAGACATTGTGGATGATGTGTTCTCTGAATCCAGCTTCTCTCCTGATTCTTTGCCCCCTGCACCAGCCAAACCAGATAGGTACTATAGAGTCCCTGACTCTCACAAGTTTCTTTACAAAAACCCTTCTGCTGACCCAGAAACCATTTCCCAGGGTCCCAAAGGGTTTAAGGCTTCCATTGCAAAAAATCCAGTCCCCTCTGACAGAGATTCTAGAGCATTAGATAGATGGGGGAAGAAAGTTTACACTTCTGCAACTTTAGCAGTAAGGGCTTTAAATTGCCAGTTTCACATGCTTAAGTACCAACAATATTTAATGACTCAGTTAAAACAGAAAATGCTTACAAGCTCAGAAGCTCCTGACTATAAAGAAATGCAGGATTTATTGCATGCAGTTGAACAGGTGGGAAAACATACTCTGCAATGTGGTTTTGATTCTTTAGAGACCTCTTGTAGAGCCGCAGTTACAGGTTCTATGATTCAAAGACATGCTTGGTTAAAAGAACAGAGTTTACCTGATCATGTTAAGGCAAAATTATTCAATGCTCCTTTACAGCATGATACATTGTTTGGTGCTAAGGCAGAAGAGGTGTTAAAGAAAATGGAGGATAAAGCTAAATCCATGGAAACAGTCAAAGATTTCTTATAGGTACAGCCACCTCGATTTAGCAGAAATTGGCCTACAGAGAATTGACCATTTCCAGTGTCAGACAGGCCACAGAGAGGCAGATACAGATGCCCAAGAGGCAGATCTCAACCCCAAGACTCTAACAGACAATGGCAGTGGGGTACCTCAACCCCAAAAGGAGGTGAGGACAAATCTCAACCATACAGGAAACAGTCCCAATGACTTACCCCTTCGTACGCCAAGCACTTCCCTTTTGGCAGCACCCTTAGGGGGAAAACTAGCACTTTTTTATCAAAACTGGCAAACAATCACCCAAGACAAATGGGTTCTGAATATTGTGTCTCAAGGCTACAGGTTCCACTTTCCCACTTTACCAAGGCTAAAGGAATGCCAAACCTGCCACAAAATCAATGGGCAGAGGCACAAAGACAGATTTCAGCCCTCATTGACATGAGAGCTATTCAAAAAGTACCACAACAGGAACAAGGACAAGGATTTAACTCAAGACTCTTCCTGGTCCCCAGAAAGGACAAAGCCTGGAGACCCATACTGGACGTGTCTATCCTAAATACTTTCCTGGATGTTCCAAAATTCAAAATGGTGACATTACAGCAGCTTCTCCCCATGCTGGGCAAGAAGGCTTGGCTTGTTACTCTGGACCTCAAAGAGGCATACCTGCATGCCCCTATCAGACAAAATTGCAGAAGATACCTCAGATTCAAAGCTGGTACAATGCACTACCAATTCTCTGCACTGCCCTTTGGCTTATCTATTGCGCCCAGTGTCTTTACAAAGTGCCTGGCACCAGTAATTGCATTTTGCAGACAAAAAGGAATTCAAATATATCCATACCTGGACGACTGCCTCATTCAAGCAGAGACAAAGGACATTCTTCTAAAGCATCTGGCATTTGTAAAAAGGTTGCTAATTTCTCTAGGGTACACAGTAAACGAAAAGAAGTCAAAACTAGTGCCCTCACAACAGATAATATTCCTGGGTGCCAGCTTAAATACAACGGCCCAGATGGCTTAACTCATGCCAGACAAACAAGGACAACTGACTCAATATTTTCAACTAATGGCAAAAAAGTCCCATCTCCCTGCAAGAAAAATGCTGCAGGCCCTGGGATTCATGGCATCCTGCATACTACTAATTCCATATGCCAGACTGCATATGAGGAAATTACAACGGTACCTAAAAAGTGTTTGGACTCAGCACTCTCACAGCTTAGAAGCAGTAATACCAATAATTCCCTGCCTACAACAGATGGTGGGCACAGGCATGTCACCTCAACAAGGGTCAGCCTTTCTCTCTACCCACAGCCAGGCAGACTCTAACAACAGATGCTTCGGACTATGCCTGGGGAGCACACATGGCAGGAAAATGTATTCAGGGCAAGTGGACCACAGACCAAATGCATCTTCACATCAATCAAAAAGAGATGTTGGCTGTTCAAAATGCCCTAACAGCTTTCAAGGACCTTCTGCATCCAGGACATTTACAATTAAAGACAGACAACACCACAGTAATGTGGTACATAAACAAGCAAGGGGGCACTCATTCTTACCCCCTATGCAGGCAAGCCATGACCTTGTGGAACACAGCTCTAACTTATCAAGTTCATCTGCAAGCACAATTCCTGCCAGGAAAGAAAAATACTCTGGCAGACGATCTAAGCAGAAATATTATGGACCCTCACGAATGGAAACTGAATCCACAAATCTTCAGCATGGTAATGCAAAAATGGGGATGCTCAGACATAGATCTTTTTGCCTCCCCACTGAAATGCCAACTACAGAAATTCTGCACAAGGACTTATCACACCCAAGCATGGAAAGTGGATGCTCTCTCGTTCAGCTGGAAAAGCTTAAAAGTTTATGCCTTCCCAACACTGCCTCTCCTTTCGAAGGTACTCCTAAAAGCCAGACAAGAAAAACCACAGATGATCCTGATTGCCCCAGACTGGCCACGCCAGCACTGCTACCCAATCTTAAAGAACTTAGCTGGATTTTGCCTCAATTTCCACACCTTCCGACTCAACAATCAGATCCCGCACGGTCAGCTCAAAACCCTAATCCTGGCCGCATGACAGATTCATTAGTCAAACAGGCAACACCTCTCTCTAAAGCTATTATGGGTGTCGTTTTGGAGGCCAGGAGGCCTAGCACCAGGAAATCTTACTCAGAAAAATGGAAAAGATACTGCGCCTGGAACCAGGCTCAAAGCCTTGACCCTCTTGCCCCAAAAATTCTTCAGATTTTGCTATACTTAACTGAGATGCTGGACAAAGGCCTATCCTTCTCATCAATTAAGATCCACGCCTCTGCCATTTCAGCACATTACAACACGGATCCTCCTTTATTCTTTCATCCCTTGGTAAATCAGTACCTCAGAGGGGCTAAAAACATAAGACCACCCCGGAGAGCACCAACACCAACTTGGGACCTCAATTTTGTTTTGGAAAAACTGACCCTGCCACATTTTCAGCCAGCCAATACAGCCGATCTAAAATTTTTATCATGGAAAACAGCTCTGCTCCTGGCAGTAACTTCAGCACGAAGAGTCTCAGAGCTACAGGCATTAATGAAGTGGAACCATTTATAATTTTTCATCAGGACAGGGTTTCTTTAAGGACAAACCCTACCTTTATGCCAAAGGTGGTATCTAGTGTGGCTCTTAACCAAACCATCCATTTGCCAACTTGTTATCCAAACCCCCAGAATAAAGGGGAGAAACTTCTACACTCTTTGGACATACACAGGCAGCTATGCTTCCACTTGGACAAAACAAAAGCTTTCAGTAAAACTGAGCAACTGTTTGTAGCATATGCTGCAGGATCACAGGGCAAGACTATTACAAAGCAGACTATCTCCAAATGGATAGGACACTGTATTCGTTACTGCTACACACGGCATGGGAAATCTGTCCGTAATAATATTAGGCCACATTCTACCAGAGCAACAGCCACTTCAACAGCCTTTCTCAGAGAAGTACCAACCAAGGAAATTTTGGAGGCTGCAACTTGGAGTTCAGTGCACACCTTTACCAAGCTGCATTTACCAAGTCCTAACTCTTTATAGACCAGCCACCCAGCCTCAGCTTTGGGATTCTACCCAAGTGTAATGACTGCAGCAGTGTAACACGATGAACATAGTACAGTTTTGTACCTACCATAAATGTAGATGTTCGAGTGTTCACACTGCTGCAGTCCAGGTTACCCTCCCTCCATCCCCTCTGTCCAAGCTGGACTCATCTGTACTTTTCTACCCTGTACAACCTTTGTTTTGTATTTGCTTGTAACTGAAGGTATTGTTTTTATTTTATATATATGTTTTATTAGCAATATGCATTGCCTACCTACTTGGGGGCACCTGACATCTGGGGCAAGAAAAACTGAAGAAAATGGCGTCGGATGCATCTTATATACCCCTGGCGCACTGACGTCAGGGAAGAAGTGACAGCAACCGATGCCGGACCAAGACTTTGGAACTCTGGCCAACTGCGGGACCGCCTGATGGCAGGATAACCCAAGAGTAATGACTGCAGCAGTGTGAACACTACATTTATGGTAGGTTCAAAACTGTACTTTCTTGTGCTGTAAAATTTTTGACTTGGAAAACGATTTTCTTGATCGTCATTACCTCAGCTAGGAGGGTATCATAATTACAAACCCTTTCCTTTCATCTCCCTTATTTAATTTTTCACAAAGATGGGGTTTCTGTCAGGACCAACCCTTCCTTTCTGCCAGAAGTTTGCTCAGAGTTCAATCTGAATCAGTCGATAGAACTACCAGTGTTCTTTCCGAACCATGGCAACAAGGCAGAGTATAAACTCCACCAACTGGATGTTCATAGACAATTATGTTTCTATTTGCACAGGACTCAGGAATTCAGACAATCTGACCAATTGTTTGCATCCTTTGCAGAAAATAAAAAGGAAACTTTAGTCTCAAAAGTGACTTTATCAAAGTAGATTTCAGATACCATTACTTATGTCTGTAACTCGCAGAACAAACAACTACCAGGAAAAATTTGAGGACACTCAACCAGGGCCTTGTCTACCTCTACTGCTTTTCAGGCCAGACTACACTTAGACTCAATTTGTGCAGCAGCTACGTGGGTTAACCCCCATACGTTCATCACTCATTACAAAGTAGATGTGGCCTCCCAGAACAGGGCATCCTTCGGTTCCACGATCCTGAAGAGTATATTTTTATTCATTATTTTATTTATTTTACATTTGTTTACTGGGAAGGTCCGACTGGACACAGGTCCATTTTCAGCGGAGGCCCGGGGAGAAAAGCTCCACTAATAGTACAATACAATAGATACACATTCACAGGATCATGATAAGTCATACAGGAGCTCATTTCAGTTGAAACCACTTACAATAGGTTAATAAGCATTGACAGGATATAATAGTACTGGCAGTTCTTTTACAGTTGAGCATACATTAGTAACCTAGCATTGTGTATAGTAACTATGAGTGAGTTTTTGTTTTTTTTTCTCAGTTTGAAGGCAAAGAGAGTGGAGGTGGAGAACCATGCCAACATTACATAGCTGGGATGGTTCCATTGAGCCACCCAAGAAGAAGGTGCTGGGGATGCGGTCCCAACCAACAAGAAGGAAGGCGAGATAGGGACCACATAACATAAAGAAGTTATGTACTCACCATAACGTTCCATGTTTGTTGTCCTTGATCTCGCCTTCTGTCTTGTATCCCACCCTCCTGGAGGATCGAGAGGAGTTATTCATCTTTGGCTATATAGGCCTTGATTCCCTTCCTGCCTTATGAGTTGGATTGAATAAGAGTTTCTACTTATGGCTTGATGTTTTTTTCTTATGTATGTATGTATGGGTTATCACAAACGAGATCTGGGTAACTAGCGCTAGGCATGATGGGGTAAGGTCTGGCCTCAAGCTCTCATGCTTTAGAATACTGCCAAGTCCCAACCAACAGGAAGAAAGGCGAGATCAAGGACAACAAATATGGAACGTTATGGTGAGTACATAACTTTTTTTTTTTTTTAAGCATTGCAAAACTTACTCTCCCTTTGAGACCAGTTGTGATTCAGTCAGATAATATGCCAGCGGTCTGGTACATCAACAAATGGGAGGGACCAAATCTTAACCTCTTTTGATGAGAAGCACTCAGGGCGTGACAATGGGCGATTTTCTCCCAACCAATTTATGGTAACAGGTTTATTCTACTGCCTCACCATGCCCTCTTGTGTCCAAACATGATGAAAAGGATTTCTTTGTGGAGGGAACCAGCTTTCCTGCAGCCTGTTTGCCTCATGTTTGAACTATAAGTGCAGAAGTTACCTTGCCTTGCCCCCCCCCCCCCCAGGGGTGTCACTGAGGGATCCTCTTTTGCACATTTGGTCCCTGGGATTTCTATATGTTTTCCTCCGTTTCCCCTTAATTCCAAAGTTCTACAGAAAGCAATTCAGTTGAGGAGCAAAGTAATCATCATTACTCTTTATTGGTCTCAACAAATATGGTTTTCCCTTTTTCTTTGCATTATCCGATGTGAAAACCATGGACTTTGGACTCAACTCCAGACCTTCTGTCCAAGACAGTTTGACTTAACCAAACATTCTGAACTTCAACCAGATAGCTTGATTTCCCCCATTCCAGTCTTTGCCAGGCAGGCGAATCTTTCTCCCCCAGTACATCATATTCTGTTAGCTTCCAATAAGCTATCCACATGTAAACTCTACACTAGCAAAACGAAGAAATTTCACCTTTTGAACTTCAGGAAGTGACATTCACTCCTTTTTGGTTCCTATTGACAAATTCAAGACTTTTTAGCTTTCTTTTTCAACACATGAGCTCCTCCTTCATTTATTTAATACATACATAGATGCATACAAATATTTCAAGCACTGGCATTAATGCCCTTCTAGCTTGCCAATATACCAAAACACTTGTTCCCATAATAAGTGTCCAGGCTGTTCTTAAAAATATCTAAACTAGTATTTGCTTTAATATAATTTGGTAGTCTGTTTCATGCATTGGCTACTCTGTCAGAGAACCAGTTAGTACACTTCTCATTCCTGTAGAATCTTCTTTTGATAATCCCAAACATTCCCAGAAGTAGTTGTCTCTAAATGTCCTATATACCTGAATAAGATCTCCTCTTAGATATCTGTAAGAGACACTGTACAAATTCAGATATTTTAGTCTTTCATAATAACTTAAATTTTCACATCCATGGATGCCTTTGTTATATTTCTGCTGTACTCTTTCCAGTTTATTCATGCCTGTTTTCTTATAGGGCTTCTATATTGTTATTCCTTACTCGAGTTTGGGTCTAACGTAACTAACAAACAATGACGTCATTATTTTTGATTTCTTTGACTTTATAAATCTTTTCATGCAACCTATAGTTCTAAAACTATCGGTCTGAAGTTGTTAATCTTCCTCCATTCCTCACTGATGGGTACGGTTCCGAACCCTCCGAACCAAGTCGGCCAAATACCAAGCTAGCGTACACCAAACTCTCGAGCCACGCTACTACCCACAATGCCCTTCACCCGATACCTCAGATCTCATTTGCCGCGCAGCCATATAGCAGCGTTTTCACCGAGTTCTCCAGCCAAGTAGTTTTGAATTATTCAAACTTGTATTTCTTCCATAATTTCTCTTCTAGTGTCTTCTTATAGTCTAGCTCTACCCACAGGTATTCCTTTTCTTACCATTGTTGGTATTTCTTGCCTTTTCTTTACCTTTTACCACCCTCGTGGTAACTCTTATTACCATTGCTGGTAGTCTGGCTTTTTTCTCCTTCTCTTCTCTGTTGAGCGAGTGTTAGTATGTCTGAGAAAAAGGGTACTTCCGGTTTTAAACATTGCACGTTGTGCAGTGGTAAATTACCTAACAGTGACTTGCATTTTAAATGCGTTTATTGTTTGGGCGTCTCACATCTTTCTGTGACACCCCCATGTGATATTTCTGCGAGTTTTAGTCAACGGACGTTGAATGAACATCACAACAAGTTGATTTTGAAAGGATTGCTTTCCTCTCCTTTCTCGGAGGCTATTTTTGCGGAGGTCTCAACCCCTCTAGGCAAGGATAAGAAGCGCCCCCGCTCAGACCCTTCTTCACCAGCTGGTGACAGGGGCAAAAATCATTGATCTAAGGCTGTTAGATCTTCCTCCGAGCATCGACTCGCTGCCGCAGTGCCGCCGATTTTGGCGCCTAGCGCAGTTTCTGGGAAGTCTGAATTGTCGATGCCGGGCTCGGCACCAACGACTAATGAACCGCTGATTACTTCGGTTCCGACCAGTCTGGTTCTGAACACTTCGGCACCGACCTCTCCTTTACAGGCTCTGGCTCCGACAACCTCGGATCCGATTTTGACTACTCCCCCGATTGTGACTTCGGCTCCGAGTTCCCTCTTGGTGCCGACTTTACCATTTTCGCATTTCAAATCAGAATCCTCGGCTCCATTGAGTTCTTTACCACAGACCAGGTATTCGTCTTCTGTGGATCCATTTACCAGGCAACCCTACAGTCCCTTTCTGGACCGGCCTGAATCCCCTTCCGAGATATCGATTAGGTCTGCCAGGAGCGTGTCCGAAATAGACATTGTTCGTCTCGTGGATCAGGTATTGACTGCAAAAGGAATCTCCAGACCCTGTTCCGCTCTGGGTGTTGGGATTTTTCCTCCTTCGACTCCTTCGTATTCTCCTGATGGGGATCTTTCGGTTCCAAGGCCCCCTTGTCCATTACTTTCAAAGAGAACCCTTCCTTCAGCGTCAGTTACTATGATGCCTGAAGCATCTAAGCCCTGGTGGGCTTCATTTACGATGACAGCACACTTTACACAACCCATTGCTTCGGGGGTGGAGTATTCGGTTCAGGCCCTGGCACCGACGGCCTTCTCTGTTCCCGCCTCGGATCCGAGAGTTATATCCACACTGAACTAGTCTCAAACGTCAGTGTGACCCTGGTTCCGATTCTGTCCTCTTTGGTTCCGGGCTCCCATCCCTCTTCGGGTGGGCCCGCCTGCTGGATTATGGAGAGGGCACTGGCGGCTAGCAATCCTCCTCCTTGAGCTCCTCCTTTGGTTCCCCACCTAACTCAGCCATCGCCAGCCCTTAGCAGGGGACCACTAATCCAAAGCACCTCTCTTTCCAAGGCATCTTCGGACATTTCCACTGAAGAGCCCCCTCGGAAGAGGATGTGCAAAAGAAAGCATATGGACACCTGAAGAATCCCTTACTGAGGATATGGATTACGATGATGGGGAAGGTTCCTCTAGATCACCCCCTGACTATGTTTGCTTTGGGGACATCTTGGAGATTTTGAGTCAGGGATGACTGGAAATATTCCACCTCTTCCCCGGAGGAATCCGTATTCTTACAAGCTTTCCGTTCACGGCCCACTACGTCCTAGAAGACCCCTCCTGCAGATGAGTTGGTCAGATTCATTGTGCAGCGAGCATGAAAGAGTCAGTAAAAGCTATCCCCAGGAGATCAGACAGAGTACTTTCTCCTCCAGAGGATCAACCCCATTGGTCGAAAGGCATGCCAGTAGACACTGTGGTGGTGGTGGCGGTGGCCACAAAGATGGACTTGGCAAAAGAGAGTCCGGCTGTTCATCAGCCCAACAGGGAGTCCCGGGCAGTGGACAGGTTAGGGAAGCGAGTCTTTGCTGCAGCGACCTTTGCCGTGCATTCGCTGAATTTCTTGGCACACTTTACGAGACTCCAGAGAGACCTTATTTCCAAACTCTCTGGTAGCCTCACGGGTCAAGTGTCGGATGGGGCACATGACAAAGTGGCCTCCCAATATGCCACCCTTGAAGCGATTTCAAATTCCTCCATGAGGTTGCTCTCCCACGCAACCGAAGGAGCAGCTAGAGCAGCAGGTGCTGGCATGGTTGTCCGACGTCATGCCTGGATGCACATTTCTGACCTACTGGAGTCCTTCAAGTCTTCTTTTTTGAACGCCCCTATTGAGCCCTCCGCGCTCTTTGGTTCTAAGGTCAAGGATACTTTGGCCAGGTGCGAGCAGGATGGAAAGACCTTGCTTCTCCAAACCTCAGCATTCCCTCTCCAGGAATCAGAGGAGTGAAAAGTTGTGGCACAAGAAGTCACAAGGTTTCTTTTGTGACGCACGTGGCGAGGACTCCTCCAGAGGCAGAGGAGGGTCCGACAGTGGAAGACATCCCTTTAGGGGCAGAGGAGGTTACCAAAATCAGGGCTCCAAAGATTCTTTCTCCGGTAGGCCCTATCAGCACTCCTGAAGCTTTGCCCGATTGCTTTTCTCTGAAAGCAGTCAGGGCACGTTTCTCTCTGCACCAAGCAGCCTGGTCCTCCATTACCGACAATCTATGGGTGCTGAGAATTATCACCAGAGGCAATCACATTCCCCTCAAATCCTTTCCAAGACCTCATTTCTCCCTTCCCGACATTCCACCCAGTCAAAGGGAGGAGGCAGCTTCCGAAATCAAGAAGCTTCTTCTAAAGCGAGTCATCCAAAAGGTCCACCAAGATCAGTGCGGATTAGGGTTCTACTCCAGACACTTTTTTGGTGCCAAAAAAGGCGGGGGACTGGAGGCCCATTCTGGATCTCAGTCGTTTGAAGTCAGTTATACAGACAAAGTTCCACATGGTCACTATTCATTCCATCCTTCCATGCCTTCGGAAGGGTGTGTGGATGTGCTGTCTAGATCTCCGGGATGCATATTACCACATCAAAATGGACAACCGCTCCAGGAGGCTTTTGCGCTTCCAGCTGGGAGCCAATCATTTTCAATTCAGAGCCCTGCCTTTCGGTCTCTCGACGGCCCCCAGACTGTTCACGAAATGTGTAGCAGTGGTGACAGCTCACTTGAGACTTCACGGATTCCAGGTGTTTTCTTATCTGGATGATTGGCTCCTCTCTGCCCCCACCGAGTGGCTACTGACCAGTGCCCTTCGCCACACTCTGTCTCTGGCGGAGTCTCTGGGTATTACCATCAGTTGGGAAAAATCAAACCTTCAGCCCTCACAACAACTGGAATTCATAGGGGCTATGTTCAATACCTAGCTTGGCCTAATATCCCTTCCTCATCACAGGCTGTTAAGACTGAGAACACAAGTGCAAGTGATACTCGACCACAGGAAAGTGTCTGCAAGGGAAGTTTTGCAGGCCCTGGGTTCCATGGCAGCAGCCATTCCCATTGTTCAATTGGGCAGGCTTCATATGTGCCTGTTACAGTGGCTTCTTCAAACTTAGTGGATACACAATCATCATCCCTTGAACGCACTAATCCTCATCACCGATCTTTGCAAACGGGATCTTCTCTGGTGGATGAGAATGGACGAAAGTCTTTGGTGTCGCCCCTTTCAACCTCCTCAGCCCAGCGCCACGATGACTATGGACGCTTCCCTGATAGGGTGGGGGTCCATTTTCTGGGAAAATCTGTTCACGGCATGTGGTCTCCTCTAGAAGTCGACTTACACATCAACGTTCTAGAGCTCAGAGATGTGTTACTGGTGTTACAAGCTCTTCACCCTCTTCTTCCTCTCGGACCAATTGCTATCCAGTCCGACAACATGTCTGTGGTCTGGTACAATAACAAGCAGGGAGGGACCAAATCTTACCCCCTTTGCCGCAAAGCCATGAGAATTTGGCAGTGGGCGATAGCTACCAACTGTTTCCTGATTGCTACACACATCCCGGGGAGTTCCAACTTGATTACGGACAGGCTGAGTAGATGCATCCTGCTTCCTCACTAGTGGTCTCTCAACCCAAGAGTGGCGGAGGAAATTTTCATCCGCTGGGGTCGGCCTTGCTGCGATCTGTTTGCCTCCCTCTCCGATGCGAAGTGCAGCAGCTACTTTGCCCTCTTTCCTCCGGAGGGGAAGTCCCCGAGAGATACCCTGACTCTCGACTGGCCCACAGGTCTCCTGTATGCTTATCCTCCCATTCCCTTGATGCCCTTGGTCTTAAGGAATGCTACCCGGTTGAGAAGCAGAATGATTTTCATTGCTCCATTCTAGCCTCATCAGGTTTGGTTCCCCCTTCCTTCAGCCACACCTGCTCTGACCTCCTTGGGTTCTAGACTTCCATCAGGATCTCATTTCTCACCCCCAAGGGTTGTCGTCTCCAAATCTGGCCACTCTCAAACTGACAGCTTGGTTGCTCCACTTCTGTTAGTAGGCAGGCTTGAATCACTTTCTTCTCCGGTACGGAATATTATTGTGGCCTCCCACAAACCTTCTACCAGGAAACTTTATAAAGACAAGTGGAAACATTTTTCCTTGTGGGCACAAGAGCTGTCTCTGGATCCTGTTTCTGTTCCAGTAGCTATGGTTCTTCAATACCTGACCGAGTTTTTCCTTAACAGGGCTTCTGCATCCACGATTCGGGTGCATCTAGCTGCCATAGCTGCCATCTCCAATTTCCTTGATGGTTCAGACTGAATTTCTATTATTTCTTCCCGTCTGTGTGAGACTTTCTTGAAGGGGATTTTGCATTCTAGACCTCCCATTAGGCAACCTGTGGAATCATGGAATCTGTCTAGGGTGCTTCAAACTTTGACTCGAGCCGGCTGCAACCTGTGAAGTGAAGTTTCTGTCCTGGAAAACCTTGTTTCTGGTGGCGGTTACTTCAGCCAGATGTGTATCAGAGCTTGCAAGCATTATGCATAAAGAGTCCTTGTTTGATTTTCCGTAAGGACAGAGTATCACTTCGCACCAGTCCCACTTTCTTACCCAAGGTGGTTTCAGAATTCTGTATTAATCAGTCCATTGAGTTGCCCGTGTTTTTCCCTAATTATACCAACAAAGTGGAATACCATCTCCATTCCTTGGATGTCCACAGACAGTTATGATTTTATTTGGACAGGACAAAGTCTTTTTGAAAGTCAGATCAGCTTTTTGTTGCCTTTGCGGACTCTAGAAAGGGATCGGCAGTGTCTAAGGTTACCTTGTCTAAATGGTTTAGGGATTGCATCTCCTTTGTTTGCTCTCTGGAGGAGGAATCAGCTCCTGGCCGCATTAAACCTCATTCTACTAGCGCTGTGGCCGCTTCTGTCGCCTTTCATGCTAGGGCTTCCATGGATGATATTTGTGCAGCTGCCATCTTGGCTAAACCCCATAACATTATCAAGCATTACAAATTGGATCTGATCTCCATGGGCAAAGCTGCCTTTGGCTCTATGGTTCTCCAGAATGTTCTTCCATGAGGGCCACCCAGATTCTGTAGTAGCTAGGGACTCGGTCCCATCAGTGAGGAATGGAAGAAGATTAACAACTTCAGATAAAGAAGTTATGTCTTACCATAACGTTCCATCTGAGTTGTTGATCTTCTTCCATTCATCACACCCTCCCACCTTCCCCCGCCAAAGGCTCCTAGCGGATCTTTGGGTCGTTTTGGTGTGTTAGGGTGTTTGCGCAGAGATGGCCTCTGCCTTTGTTTCTGTTTCTTATATATATGTTGCTACTATGTGTTCTGCAAACTCGATCTGAGGTATGGGATGAAGGGCATTGTGGGTAGTAGCGTGGCTCGAGAGTTTGGTGTACGCTAGCTTGGTATTTGGCCGACTCGGTTCCGAGGGTTCAGAACTGTAACCCATCAGTGATGAATGGAAGAAGATCAACAACTCAGATGGAACGTTATGGTAACACATAACTTCTTTTTAACCAATTGGTTGACATGATTAGAAAAACTCCTAGCTGAATCTACCCATATACCCAGGTTCTTAAATGCGTCTACAGTTTCAGTCACTGTGTGCTGTATTAAATATTCAGCTTTCAATTTCCCCAAGTCTCATATGCTTAGTTTTTGATGTATTTATCAGCATATTATTCTCCTGTGCCCAACTGGTCAATTTAGTCAAGTTATTTTGCAGACATACCTTATCAGTAATGCATGTAATCAGTTTACCCAGTTTCAGGTCATCTGCATATAGACTGTAGAACACTTCAGATGAAAAAGTTAGGTCTGAAAGATGCTTTCTAAAGTAATGGCCTAGGACAGAGACCTGTGGGGCACCCTGACTGTAACCAAGGATTTCATGTGTCCAGTTGCTGTATGATACTTGCCATGTCCTATTTGTAAGCCATGCAGCTATCCATCTTATCAAGACTACATCAGTACCTAGTTGTACTAATTAATTGATCAGTGTTTTGTGTATCATCCTGTCAAATGCTGAATTTGTATCTATATATTACATCACAGCACAATTTTTCATTCATAGCTGTTATTATATTGTTGTAGAACATCATGTTACTTGATGGTAATAGATCTGTTTTCAACATTTGCATGCTGATACATGGTTTCAACTCCCAACCTATCCAGTTCTGACAATAACTTATCCAACATTACCTTCTCCATTATTTTTCCACAACATGAAAGTAGACTTAATGGTCTATATGACTCTGGGTTAGTCCTAATCCCCTTTCCCTTAAAGACGGGCTTAATAAACGCATGTCTCCAGTCTTGAGGAATCTCCCCATATTTATATGACCCAGTGAATAATAGATATAATGGTACTGTAAGTTCATGCTGAAGTGTTCTCATGTCATTGTTACTAATTCCATCTCCTCCTTGTGCTTTATATCAGTTTGCACAGTTCTTTTTCAATATAATCTAATTTGATTCCAGTATCTGGAGTTACCTGGATGTCACTCGGACAATTTATCACCCCTTTTGTGTAGCCAAACTGTTTTGCATAAGATTTTGTAAATATAGCTATAATCTGTTGTGTCTGAGAATAAATTTGAGAATCTGCACACAGTTTATCAATTTGTGTGTCTTTACTCCTTCCACATCTTATGTATCTATAAAAAGGTTTCCAATTCTGCTCATTATCTTTATATACATTTTCTTCAAATTTTTCTTGTCTTGTCTCACACTATGCTTGGTCTTTTTATCCAGCTTGTTTATTTCAGTTTTCAAAGTTGTAGTTCGACCTCTCTTCCATTTCTTATATTTTTTTGTCTCTCACCTTAATCAGATATCTTGTTCTTATGGTAATATATTCCCTTGAATGTTGTATGCCTACATCCTGATGTTAAACATTTTGTTTTGCACTCAATTTCTCTTTCAAAACTTTCCACTAAATACCTCACTCCAGGTAGTTTTACATAGTGGCTGTTTTGCTTCCACATAATCTGTAATTAACCTTCTGTGCATTGGCTTAGATTTCAGTTTGGCAGAATTATCTAGCAACAAATTAACCTTTATAACCCCATGATCACTGCACATCAATGGTGGTAAAACTTGACTTAAAGTTACAGTAATTTCTTTGGGAACACAAACAATGTCGAGTATGTTGCGCCCCCTGGTAGTTTTTTTAACAATCTGAAGCAATTGTTGTGCTTGAATATATACACTGTGAATAATTTCCTTACTAACACAACATTGTTCCAGTCTGTTTCTGCTAAATTTAAGTCCCCAGCTAATATTATCCTTCCCTCCTGTGTTTCATGCAGGAAATGTATGAATTCCTCTAGGTCATCAGCACTTGACTTTGGTGGTCTATACATATTTAAGTCCAGCTGTGACACCTGTGAACTGGCCCAGCAATCAAGGAGCCTCAATCCTCACCACTAACACCAGTGAGGGGCGTCCATATAGGGAGAGGATAATAAATACACACACAGTAAAGTACAATTTCCCTTAAGAGCACACAGAGATCACAGTCAGTCTGGGGCTGTTTTCACCCATTCTCTCCAGGTCCCCCAATAAGACTCCCCACTGGCACAGGTATAGGGTCCAGATCTCAGCCTAGTGGGTAAGCTAAAACCTCCAGCACCCTCTCTGTCCAACCAGTGCTTCGTGTCCCTGCCCAATACCAATATAAGTCATACCATCAATTTGACAATCTTCTCTCCCAACCTTTCAAATAAAAGTAAATACTGTTTGCATTTATTAGATGTTTGCAGACAATTACACTTTTATCTACACAGAACAGGAGTACCTTAGCCAGATGGCTGAAAAATTGTATTTCATTTGTCTAGCACAGAAACAAAGTTGATACGTCTGTTCCTATAAATGCTCATTCTATGAAAGCTACTTCTGTATTGTTTTTTGTCCATTCTTTAGCTTCAGTGGATGATATATGTGCAGTAGAAACATGGACTACTCCCTACACCTTCACCACCTATTTCAAATTGCATTTGGTCTCTATGTGAAGAGATCCATTTGGTGCAGTGGCGCTCATGAATATAATTCCGTGAATCCTCCCAAAATCAAAGGTAGCTTGGGACTCTGTCCCATCAGTCAAAGATAAATAAAGATTGACAACATTAGATAAAGAAGTTATGTACTTAGCATTTATCCTTGACTTCCCTCCCTCCTTCTCCCTGCCCTGGCAGTTTTTTTTTTTTTTTGCTGGATCGGGCATTATGAATACCTTATTATTGCGTATTTATAAAGGTTACAGATATAGCCTCTGTGAAGGCATTATGTTTGTCATTCAGTTTTTTGTTTTGGAACCCTTTGGCCCAATTGTCTTAATATGGAGCTGGATTTACATGTATAATGTTATACATTATGTATCATTTTTAAAACATGTGTCATGAATGTTTTGTATTAATTTTGGAAAACACTATTTAGTTTCATTAGATATTATTTAAGTATAGGTCACTTAGTGTCACTATTTGATGCTCATGCACTTTATATTCATGACTCACTGACTAATTAATTGAGTAATTGATTGAGTAATTGATTAATTGGTTTTGTGAAATGTATTTAATCTTGTACCATCCTTATGAGAAATCATTCCGTGGAAGGCTTGATGCCGAAGTACTAGGAAGCATAGTAAATCCTGGATGGTGACCATTTCTCCAGTCTCTTGTGTGTTTTTTGTATTTTTCAAGCTGCTTTGGTGGTGGAGTGTATTTGTATTCTGTTTTTCTGCAAACTCAATCTGAGGTAACTAGGAGAGAGGAATTGTGGGTAGGACTTGAGGATAAATGAAAATGGACAACACAGATGGAACGTTATGCTAAGTGAATAACATATTTTTCTGTATCTTTATTTCCAAAACCAGTTTGTGGTTATGAGCAGGTTCAAAATGCTGTCACTTCACAAATTGCTGTGTCTTCTTTATTTAAGTTTTTCGGTAACGCTATAGTTAAAAGATGCTTATCATCACATTTCTGTTATCCAGATTTTCAGGTGTTTTTTAAGGTGCTGTGTGTCTGGATTTCTTTATCAGTTCTCTACCTTACCCATTGGACTATCCACTGCACCATGAGTGTTCACAAAGTGTCTATCTCCAGCTATAGTTCATTGCTAGCTACAGGGTATCCACATTTTTATTCAAATGACTTGTTTATCTTTGCAGAGTCTTTTGCAAAGTGTCAGGGGAGTCTGTCTTGAGTGAGAAATCTCTTATACAAGCTGGGATTCTAAGAGAACATTCAAAAGTCCTATCTGAAGTTGGGAGTTAATTTGTCAGCAACCTGTGGGTCTTGGATCCGATATCGGATCCGAGCCGGCAACTTGTTTCAAGCTAATGGATCCGAGCTCCTAGCTCCTCCCCTCAACCATAATCCCCCTGCTAACCCTCCATGACCTCAGATCTAGTTTGCCGCGCTTGTGGATAGCTGGATTCCTGTGAGCTCGACTAGTAATTGTCAGTTAAGTGTGATTTTTCTGTCAGCTTTCTTCTTTTTTCGCAAAATATAAAGTGTGTAAGTGTTAGGTTCCCTGTAGAGTAAAAATATTTTTCTTTTAAGTAGTTTTTTCCCTCCCTTCGCTGGTCGTTAGAGAGTGTGTGTGTATTGTGTTTTGGGGCCTGTGTGCATGTGTATCACTACTTTTTCTTTTAAGTATGGCTGAGGCCCCAAAAGCCATTTTTTCTAAATGTACCAAGTGTGGCCATAAGCTCTCCCCGGCTGATGGCCACACTCGGTGCGTTTGGTGCCTTGGGGTTGAACACCTCACCTCAGGCTGTACCATTTGTGCAGCGTTCAACCCCAGGGCACTGAAAGAGCGGAGGTCGAAGCTGGTCTTGACGGGACTTTTACCCCCGGACTCAGCTCCGGCCTCCGCTGCTCCCGTGGCTCCACCACAGGCTGTGGTTGCTGCCATTCCTGCCCCCCTTCCTCCGGCCGGGACTCAAACTCCCGCTAAAGCACCGGAGGACAGGGAGGCCAGGAGGGAGAAACGGAGGGAGAAGCACCACAAGCGGCAGGCCGAGACCTCCGCTTCGGCCCCGCCAGCTAAGCGGGCTTCTCCCTCCACTGTTTCTAGGTCTCCTCCTCCTCGGCTCCGATCCCCTTGTTTCTCCCCAGGGCCCGAGGAGGAGGAGGCCCGATCTCCATCAAGGTCATCGAGGCGGCATTCCAGGCCTGCCTCGGTGACTTCTTCGAGATCGACTTTCAGTATGTCCGATGCAGACTTGGACCGGATGATGCGAAGGTTCATCCAGGCCCAGCTGCAGATGGGAGTGCTCTTGCCTCCCCCCCCTCCCCTTCGGGGGGGAGCTCAACACCCTTTTTCCATCCTGTTGCTCCTTCTCCGACCCGCTATCCGGGTTCGGAGCGTTCGGAGCCGAGCAGCGTTGGAGCCGGGGGTGGGTCGGCGCCAACAGTACTTGGTACTTCGGATCCGACCCTGCCCTCGAGCCTGTCGGATCCGACCTCTCGGAGCCAGTGGCCCGAGCTTCGGATCCGAGGGATTCAGTGTGCCTTCGGCTCCGTCCAGGTCGGAGCACACTGGTCCTTCGGATCCGATGGTCTCGGCGCCGGTTCCGATCCTTTCATCGGATCCGAGTGGGAGCCGACTCTCGGAGCCCAGAGAGAGTGGTTCCCCCTCGGCTTTCGATGTTGTGGAGAGGGCTCTGTTGAGAGCATCCGGACCCCCCGGCCCCTTGTCTCTGCTCCTCCTTGCACTCCCTCTCTGCTGGGCCAGGCTTCCATCACCCGGCCAAAGGGACAGCCTGCTTCAATGTCCCAGATGGTTCCACTGGAACAGGATGTTGCTGGGGAGGCCTCCTCGGACAGCCCCCCCCCCCCCCCGAGGAAGTGCCCCACAAGCATAAGTGCAAGAGGAGGCACGTGGACTCCCCTGAGTCCTTAACTGAGGACACGGACTTGGAGGAAGAGGAAGGCTCCCCAAGATCATCCCCTGAGGATGTCTCCTTTGGAGACAACATGGAGATGCTGAGGATCAGAGGTGGGTGGTCTGCCCCCAAGTCTTCCTCCGACGAGTCCGTGTTTCTGGAGGCATTTGAAGCAGGCCCGTCTACCTCTTGGGTGTCCCCTCCGGCCGACCCCTTGGTGGACCTTATTACCACCAGGGCGTGGAAGGATCCGGACACCGTGGAGCCAATACCAAAACGCCCGAACAGAATACTAAGTCCCCCCTCAGACCGGTCGCACTGGAGCAAGGCCCCCCCCCCGTAGATGCCATGTTGAGGGCGGCAGCCACGAAGAAGGAACTAGCTCAGGAGAGCCCCTCAGTCCATCCACTGAGCAAGGAGTCCCGCTCGATGGACCGCTTAGGGAAGCGAGTTTTTAGTTCAGCGACCTTCTCGGTAAGGTCTCTGAACTATATGGCACATGTCATCAGGATGCAGCGGGATCTTATCAAAGAATACGCTGCCTCCCCCCCTGAGTCCATGTCGGCGGAGGACAAACAATTGTACTCCACCCGAATGGCCACTCTTGAGATCAATTTCAAATAACTCTATGTGGCTATTGTCCCACGCCACCGAGGGAGCCGCTAGGGCTAGCGGAGCAGGCCTAGTCATGAGACGTCAGGCCTGGCTCCGTCATTGTGACTTTGCGGAGCCTTTTAAAGCGTCTTTTGCGAACGCCCCTTTCGATGGTTCTGCCTGTTTGGCAAAACGGTTAGCGAGACACTTGTCCAGAGCGAGAAAGATGGGAAGACGTTGTCTGCCGTCTGAGTCCGCTTCTCTGCTCCCCAGTGGTCCTTTTCGAAGAACCAAAAGGGTCAGAAGAAGATGTGGTTCCGGAAATCGCAACATTCCTAACCCGCTCAGGACAACCAGTCCTTCCGTGGCAGAGGAGGACAGGGAGGACGCCACCCCAGGGGCAGAGGGGCTCCGAGAAACTTTGGGTCCAGAGAACCTTTCTCTGAACGGCCCACGCAGCAGCCCTGAAGGGTTGCCCGGCTGCTCCACTCTGGAGGCAGTCGGGGCGCTCGGAGCACCTAGCGGCATGGGAGTCCATCACGACAGACCGCTGGGTGCTTCGAATTATATCCAGAGGGTACAAAATACCATTACTCCACGTCCCCAAATTCAAGAACCTCCCTGATGTACCACCCGATCAGAGGGAGGCCGCAGCTGCCGAAATTCAGCAGCTGCTAAGAAAAAGAGCCATCCAGCCCATCCCCCAAGACCAGCTCGGATTAGGGTTCTACTCCAGGTTCTTTTTGGTGCCAAAAAAGACGGGGGACTTGAGACCGATTCTCGACCTTTCCCGCTTGAACCTGTCGGTAACCAAGGAAAAATTCCGAATGGTCACTCTTCAATCTATTCTCCCCCTTCTAAGGGGGAACGATTGGATGTGCTCTATAGACCTCAAGGATGCGTACTACCACATTCTAATGGACAGACGATCCAGGAGGTTCCTCCGCTTCCGGCTGGGAGCCAGTCACTACCAGTTCAGGGTCCTTCCCTTTGGCCTCACCACAGCCCCCAGGGTGTTCACCAAGGTATTAGCAGTGATTGCGGCCCACCTGAGACTCCAGGGAATACAGGTCTTTTCGTACCTGGACGACTGGCTCCTGACCGCCCCAACAAGGCATCTACTTTGCTCAGCCAGAGATTTCTTTCTTCGCTTAGCCCCACAGTTAGGCATCACCATCAATGCCGACAAATCCCTTCTGGCCCCGACACAAGTCATAGAATTCATAGGAGCCAGAATAGACACCAGAGAGCTACAAGCCTTTCTAACGTTCGAGAGACTTCGGAATTTGCAACTCCATGTGCGGGCTATCCTCCAATCAGAGAACCCACCAGCGGAATTGGTCCTGATGGCATTGGGCTCCATGGCGGCAGCGATTACGCTCCTTCCATGCGCCCATCTGAACATGCGGGTACTGCAATGGACCCTTCTAATGCAATGGTCCTTTCTGTCCCTTCCTCTTCATCACCCCATTGCTATCAGCAAGGCTTGCAGGAGGGCTCTATTATGGTGGCTCCATGCTTCGGACCTCCATACGGGCCGTCCCTTCTGCACCTCTTCCCCTCTCGCCACGGTGACCACGGATGCCTCCCGCCTCGGGTGGGGGGGGCATTATTCAGGCAGGACGGTCCAAGGCATGTGGAACGATACAGAGACCTCCCTGCATATCAACGTTCTGGAGATGAGAGCTGTGCTGTACGCGTTGCAAGCACTTCAGAATCTCCTCCCCATAGGAACGATTGCAATTCAGTCGGACAACATGTCGGTTGTCTGGTACATCAACAAACAGGGGGAACCAGATCTTACCCTCTATGCCGCGAAGCCGTGAGAGTTTGGGAATGGGCGATCTCCACCAACCGCTTTCTGATTGCAACGCACATTCCGGGGCGGACCAACATCCTAGCGGACAAACTCAGTCGCACCCTTCTTACCCTGTACGAGTGGTCTCTCAATCCACTAGTAGCGAAGCAGATATTCGCAATATGGGGGCAACCCTGCTGCGATCTTTTTGCGTCTCCCTCAAACACCAAATGCGGCAATTTCTTCGCTCTGATTCCCCCTCCAGGGGAAACGCCAAGAGACACTCTGGTGCATGCTTGGCCACCCGGTCTACTTTATGCCTATCCTCCTCTACCGCTGATGCTGCAACTCTTACAGAAAGCCTCGCGGTTGGGGAGCAGGATGATCCTCATTGCCCCATTCTGGCCTCGGCAAATTTGGTTCCCTTACCTGTGGTCTCACCTAGTGAATCCTCCTTGGATTCTGGATCCCAGTCCAGATCTAATCTCCCATCCGTCGGACTTACCGACCCCAAATCTGGACAATCTGAAACTGACAGCTTGGTTGCTACAGTTCCACTCCTAGTTAGGACTCCCGGTATCTCTTCACCAGTCAAAGCCATCCTTGTGGCAGCGCATGAGCCCTCCACCAGGAAAGTATACCGCAGTAAATGGAAATGTTTCTCCATCTGGGCGGAGCATCATGATCTAGATCCCTTTACGGCACCTCTTCCGTCCATATTAGACTTCCTAACCGAACTTTTTCAGGAAGGCGCTAGTTGCTCAACCGTCAAAGTGCAATTGGCAGCCATCTCAAATTACCATGTGGGACATGATACAGGGCCTTTGATGTCGGCCAAGTTGTGTAAAACCTTTCTCAAGGGCACCTTCTTGCTTAGACCCCCTATAAAAGAAGCCATACCACCGTGGGATCTTTCACTAGTTCTTCAAGCCTTGACTGCTCCACCTTTTGAACCCGCTGCTTCAGTAGATCTCAAATTCTTGTCCTGGAAAACAGCATTCCTTGTAGCCATCACTTCTGCAAAAGAGTTTGAGCTTCAAGCTCTTTCTGTGAAGCCTCCTTATTTGATCTTTCACCTGGACAGAGTGTACCTCAGGATCAATCCCTCTTTTCTTCCCAAAATAGCATCAGAAACCAATATAAATCAATCCATAAATTTACCGGTTTTCTTCCCTAACTATCAGAATAAAGGAGAGTACAAGCTGCACTCATTAGATGTTCATAGGCAGCTACGCTTTTATACTCATAGAACAGCTGGTCATAGACAATCCGACCAGCTGTTCGTTTCCTTTGCCAAATTTAATTTGGGGAAAGCAATATCAAAAGTATCTCTATCACGCTGGATTTCTTAATGTATCCTATTAGCGAATCAAGCCTCTGGGAGACCCGCACCTGAAGGAGTTTGCGCACATTCCACTCGTTCCATCTCTACTTCTGCGGCCTTCAAGTCTAGAGTCCCATTGGATGATATTTGTTCGGCAGCCACTTGGGCTTCATCTCATACCTTTATTAAACACTACAAGCTGGACGTGATTTCTAGAGGGAGAGCATCCTTTGGCTCTGCGGTGCTTCGCAATATCCTTCCATGATGGCCACCCAAGGTTCAGGTAGCTGGGGACTCTGTCCTACAGGTTGCTGACAAATGAACTCCCTACTTCAGATTAAGAAGTTATGTACTCACCATAACGTTCCATCTGAGTAGGTAGCTTCATTTGTCTGCAACCATCCCCCCCCCTCCTTCCCCCTGGCCTTCTTCAGATCTATCTTAGTTGGATACCCATTTTGGGTATATATTGAGGGGCAAACTCGATCTGAGGTCATGGAGGGTTAGCAGGGAATTATGGGTGAGGGGAGGAGCTAGGAGCTCGGATCCATTAGCTTGAAACAAGTTGCCGGCTCGGATCCGATATCGGATCCAAGACCCACAGGTTGCAGACAAATGAAGCTACCTACTCAGATGGAACGTTATGGTGAGTACATAACTTCTTATTTCTAACTTCTTCGCTCAGAATTGTGTTCCTGGGCTGCCTGATAAACACCCCAGTTCAAACAGCTTTTCTTCCACAGGAAAAATCTACAGCTAGATCTATTTCTAGGATTTTCCACTCAAACTTCAGTATCTGCAAGGGAATACTTCATAATTTGGGGTCTCATGGCATCAGTGATTCTTATGATACCCCTGGCAAGAATCCACATGAGAAAGACAAAGTCTTTGGCCACAGCACTAACACCCATTTTCTTTTCAAATCCCAATTCTAGGATTTGTAAGAAGAGAAATCACTTAGTCAAGACAGCAAATATTCCTAAATCCAAGTCTCCCCTTCTGCCCTCTGCTGTAATGCAGTCAGTTACCACAGTTGCATTGGGACTTGGGAGGCAGTTTCAGGAGGAATGAAAGTACAAGATGTTTGGAACACCAAGGACAGGTGCAAGCATATAACTATGAGATGCTTGCTGTAATCAAGGCACTCAACTCTCTGAATTATATTTGATCCCCTGGATCAAGTCATGTTGCAGACAATACCACAGTTGTGGTACAACAGCAAGCATGGGGGAGCCTGGTAATGTCCTTCTATTCAGTGTTGCAGTATTCTTTATGCATGGGTTGTATTCCACCATCAACCCGACATCTAGCTTGTATACATAAGCTTAGAGCCAATGCCTATAGGTGGGAGGCACAGGCAGTGTCAGCCATAAAAGGGATGTCCGCACTTACAATCTTCAGAACTTTTTCACCACCATTCAGAAAGGTTGACGTGTGCATTTGGTCTGCCGTTGGAAACCGCTGATGTCTTCCAGCTTCAGATAAGTACCCCATAGGGGATTTAATATATTGCTACTGCCTTTTGTTTTTGTTAATGTCATCCAGGAAGGGAAAGTTTAGGTGTGGAAGGCAAATTCCTCATAAATGTAGTCACAAACTTTGCTTGTTTTGTTTAGGGCCTTTTCACGACCACCGGTCTTGCCCATTTGGCAGGCCTTTGTTCCTAAAACATTATGCAGTCACCTGTTGGCCTTGAGTCTTTATTTAGAAAAACCAAAGACTCAAATGTCTGGCTATGGACACCATGGAAGGTTCCAAGAGTGCTTCTAAGCCATCTGTAAAGAGGAAGCAAAGCTAGGCCAAATCTTCTTTAGCTGCGCCTTCTCCCACTGACATACCCGTTGAGGTTGATGAAAACCCGGTGGTGCGAATGGAGGTGGAGTCTTCTCCCTTGGGTGGGTACCGATATGGTAGCTGTCAGGAGTGTGGATAGTAGCACATCTGAGGCTATGCAGATGTTTGGTTTGGACGATTCTGGAGAACCACAACTAGTTATTGCAGAAGACTCTGTGACTGTTCCAGCATCTTTGTCTAAAGAGTTGTCGTAGGCAAGGCCTACGTCTGCCATTTCTCTCCATCAGGATAAGAATGTTAAAAAGAAGTTAAAAACTAGCCATGTCTTCACTCCTTTTACTCCTACGTTGGATTGGGATATTTTTTTGCAGGGTCTCAGTAAGGCTCTGATGGCTTTGAGGCCTCCAGTTCTGGCTTGTTCTCCTCTCCAGTGCTGCCGTCAGGGTTTCGGGGGTCTTCATCAGGGCAGCCTGGAGAATTCTAAATTCATGACACTGACTCTGAGGAGCCTTCCTCAGATGAAGACTCCTTAGCATATTCCACCCAGATCCTTCTCCACTGGAATATGTTTCCGCAGAGGAAGAATCTAATGGGGGGATTCTCCCATAGAAGAGCTTCCCTTAAGGGAAACTATTAATAAAATGAGAGAATTCTTTAAGTGGGATTCTTCTTAAATCTTAGACGAACAAGAGAGATATTATGAGTTACTCCATTTGGAGGCCCCCGCACCTTCAGAAGTTCTGGCAGTCCTGCCAGCCTTCTTAGATGCCTTTAAAGCAGCATCTAAGACCCCTGACTCCCAGGCCCGTGCCCCTAAAAGACCTGTTCACTTCAATAAGGTCCCTGAGGATTGTACGTTTCTTTTTAAATGCCCCTCAGCTGACCCAGCTGTAGTTTCCATTACTTCAGATAAATCTTCATGGCTATCTCCCTCTACTATACTGCTTCCTTCAGATAAGGAAAGTAAAATTTTGGGTAAGAAGGTTTATATCTCTTCCACTTTGACTATCAGGGCTTTAACTTACCAAACACACGTGTAGGTATGCTTTGGCTTTGCTCTCTCAGGCTACCCAGGCTCTTTCCCCATTGCCTGACTCAGAGGCCAAATAATTGGCTCTCTGATTTTTATTTGCCTCCTCCCAAGTAGCTAGACACTCAATCAAGTGTAGTTATGATGCAGTTGAATCCTCTTCCAGAGCAGCACCTTCTACTTCTGTTCTCAGAAGGCATTCTTGGTTACATCAGCAGACACTCCCTGATGACATAAAGGCAAAATTGCTTGATGCTCTTCTGGATAATTCCTCCCACTTTGGCAAAGCAGCTGCATTATTTATTTAAATAACTGCAGGAAAAAGGTAAGGAGCTTCAGGGTTTGAAACACTTGCTTGTTTCTCCAGTTCCAAAATGTCATACCAAAATGTCATAGGAATGTTCCTGCCAAGACTCCTTTTGTCAGGAAATCTGCTCGTTCCTCCACTTCTTCTCCTTCAGGAACTAGACCACGTAATTCTACCAGGAGGCACCCACAGGCTAAGGCTGTTATTTTTGCTGCTGTTGCCCCTACTCAGCAGCTCTTTCAGCCCAGACAAAGTCCTCTGTGATGCTCTAACCTCTCTTCCAAGTCATACCCCTTTGTCTCTTTGCCCAAAGTGGATACTTTATGACTTGGAAGAACCTCCCTTTCAGGGAATATCTCAGCCTACCCCCCCCCCCCCAGTCAACTGCATCTGCTCCCCTCGATTCTTGCTCAACTTTCCGATCAAGGCACCATTCAGTCTGTCCCTCCAGACCAACTGGGGAGGATTCTATTCCATAATGTTTCTAGTTCCAAGGAAGGATGGTCCTTGGAGGTCTATATTAGATCTTTCCATATTAAAAACTTTCCTGATGGTGCCTTCTTTCAGAATGCTACCCTGCCTGCTCTCCTTCTCCTGGTCCCTCCTCAAGGCTTCTTAGCTTCTCTGGATCTCAAGGATTCATACCTGCATATCCCTGTTCAGCCTCACTTCAGGAAATTTTTGCGTTTCTCGGTGGGTTCTTTGCACTTTCAGTTTACTGCCTTACCCTTTGGTCTTTCTACTGCTGCAAGGATATTCATAAAGTGCCTGGCCCCAGCTATTTCCTATTTAAGGCTAAAAGGCCTTCAAGTTTACCCATGCTTGGATGATCTGCTGTTTTCGGCCAACAGTCCAGACTTGTTAACCCAACATCTGAACCTAGCTATTCCTTTTTGCAGGCCCAGGGTTTCTCAATAAATTTCAAAAAATCATGCCTCACACCAAGTCAGTATCTTATATTCCTGAGTTCCAGGTTCCTCACATACTTGATGGTGTTTTTTCTTCCTGTGGGGAAAGCAACTTATCTCAAGAAATTCATACAGACTTTTCTGGCTCTTCCTTCCATCACAGCCAGGGAGTTTCTGATATTGCTGGGGTTCATGGCCTCCACTATTCCCATGCTTCCCTTTGCAAAGCTATGCATGAGGACGTTCCAGTGTTTTTTAAAGACAGTTTGCTCACAGCATACTTATCCCTTAGATGTCTTGATTCCCCTTCTTCCATGCCTGAAAACAGAGTTACACTGGTGGATGCAGCAGCTCAGTCAGAACCCTGGCCTGCCTCTTCAGGTACCTCAACCAGTTCAGCAACTCTTCACAGATGCCTCAGACTTGTGTTGGGAAGCAACCGTTACTTCCAGGAAAGTTCAGGGTCTTTGGTCCCCTTCTCAAAGGAAGGAACATATCAACATCAGGGAAATGAGGACTCTAATTCTAGCCCTACAGACCTTTCACTCTCTGTTCTTGCCAGGACCCCTCAGAATCCTCACAGACAATACCACGGTCCTTTGGTACATAAACAAGCAGGGCTGCACAAAATCTTATCTTCTCTGTCACCTGGCCATCAAAGCTTGGGAATTGGATACTCAATACAAAGTGATTCTACATGCTGTGTACCTTCCATCAGCTCAGAACTTTGTGTCAGATGTATTAAGCAGATCTATGGCACAATCTCAAGAGTGGATGCTTCATGGGGACGTGTTCCTGGATCTAGTTTACCGGTGGGGTAGTCCAGAACTGGACCTTTTTGTCTCCCCTCTAAACAAACAACTTCCTCACTTTTGTCCCAGGGTCCCTCACCCTCAAGTGTGGAAGGTGGACGCTCTATCTTTCTCATGGAAGGGATGTTTCTCTCTGCATTCCCACCTTCCCTTTAATTCAGAAAGTCCTGTTGAAAATTCTACAAGAGAAACCCAAAATCTTGCTAGTGACTCCCTTTTGGCCAAGACAGCACTGGTTCCCTCTTCTTCTGCAGTTAGCCAAGGGTCATTAATACAAGTTACCTCTCCAGATGGACCTGCTCACTCAGGACAAGGGATCATTGATCCACCCCCACTTGTCAGCTCTACAGCTGACTTTTTGTGGGTGATCAACTTTTGATCCCCGTCAGGCACTTATTTTCTAAGGACATGCTAAGGGTTTTGCAGGAGGCCAGGAAACCCAATACTAGAAAGTCTTACATTTCCAAGTGGAGATTTTCCATTTGATGCCAAAAAAGGAAAGAGGATCCCTTTGGTGCAGATGTTCCCTTAGTACTTTCTTACCTGTGTGAATTGTTCAACAGTGGTCTTTCCTACTCCTCAGTTAAAGTCCACTGTTTTGCTTGTTTGCCTTTAACTCCCCCTTAGTTTCCAGGTTAGAAATTAAACTTTTTCTTAAAGACGTCTTACATTTAAGACCCCCCAGGAAACCAGTTCCTCGTCCTTGGGATCTTAACTATGCTTTAGAAAATCTTACTCGGGCCCTTTTGAACCAGCAGCTTCTGTCTCTCTAAAGTTTTGCACATGGAAAACTGTGCTTCTAGTAGCCTTAACTTCTGCTAGAAGAGTCTCTGAGATTCAGGCATTGATGGCTTCCCTCCTTTTCTTAGTTTTTTCATAGGGACAAAGTATCCTTAAGAACTAATCCAACCTTTGTGCCCAAAGGGGTGAATGCGTTGTCTCTTAATCAGTCCATCCAATTGCCTACCTCCTTCTCTTCGCCTCAATCCCCCAGTGAGAGGATTTTGCATACCTTGGATGTGAATAATCAACTCAGATTTTACCTTGACAAAACTAAGTCCATTAGGAGGTCTGACCAACTTTTTGTTTATTTTCATCTCAGGGCTCTGGGTTTGCCTGTATCCAAACAAACTATTTCCACATGGAGTGTTTTGCTATGAATTTCATGGGAAGTCGTTATCGGCATCTGCCAAGGCTCATTCCACTAGATCAGTGGCATACTCAGGGGTCCTATTTAAAGGTTTAGATTCTCATTTCATCCTGGAAGCTGCCACCTGGTCATCTATTCATACTGTTCCTGTATGCTTTTCTGCCTTTTCCACTGATGTCCAGGGCACTTCTGAAGTTTCATCAGGAGTTCCCCCAAGATCAGTGTGATGACTCCCTTCTGGCCCAAGCAGTATTGGTTCTCTCTTCTTTCGGAAATGCCCATGGGCAATTATCACAAATTTCCTCACAGAATGAATCTACTATGAAACATCTCTGTGCCATAAACCTTTTTTCAAAATCTAGAATTCACACTAAACTTGTAGTCTTCCCTTAGCTGATATTTCTGGGGTATCAGGCCTGTCCTATATTTTTATCAAGGTAAATCTGTCGGTCATTTTTGTTTGTCTACCATTGGATTACCACGTTTGTTCTCTGTTCCAAAGAAAGACATTTCTGAAGGGAGCTTTACACATTCAACTTCTTTCGAAAACAGATGGCTCTATCCTGAGATCTTAATTTTGTATTAGAAAAGTTAATTCTTCCTAGATTTGAATCAGTTTCAGAAGTTGCACTGAAGGTCTTGTCTTGGAATAAGGTTTTGCTTACTGCTCAGACTTTGGCTAGAAGAGTATCTGATTTCCTTTAAGGGTGAATGTGAATTTACCTTAAATTGATCTATCCATTTCCTTGTACTCTTTCCTGAACCCCAAAATAGGAGGGAAAGAATTCTACATACTTTGTGTCAACAGGCAGCTCAAGTACTACTTGCACAGAGCTAAACACTTCAGAATTTATCAGCTCTTTAGTCTCTTTCATGGAAAGAAAAAGGGATGAGCAGTATAAGAGGTGAGCAGTGTAAACTCGAAGTCTCATTCTGATGTTCTTCATGTTTCACTGTTGCAGTCATGACATTTGGGTTATCTGCTTGCAGTAGTCCTCAGTCGGCCTGATTATCAAAGTCTTGGGTCCTGCATCTGTTGCTGTCTTATTTTCCATGACGTCAGGTAGGCAGGGGTATAAAGCATGCAGCCAATGCCATTACATCAGTCTTCCTTACCGTGCAGTGCCCGAAGCAGAAGCAGTTTGTAAGTGCCGGTCAGCCAACACCTGAAATTTTCGTTTTCGAGTTTCAGAACCGAAGTCTTCAACTAAAGCTAAGTACCCCGTTGGAGAAACTTTTTCTTGCTTTAAACCGATGTCAGTAAAAGTCAATAATTGTATTTCTTGTGGAAAGCAAATACCTCATAAAGATTTTCATTCGTACTGTATTCTTTACCTAGGCCCTGACCACGATGTACCTCGCTGTCGGTTTTGTGCCTTATTTAAACAACGAACGTCTGTATATTTACACTACTAAATATTTTGGTACTCTGTTCAATTATCCAGATATGTCTTCGGTAAGCCATCCGACTACCGACATTCCGAAAAAAGCAAAGATAAAGACAGAGACAGGCCGCCTAGGTCCAAAGCTGCCGACGACGCTTCTCCTAAGCTAGTCGCCAGTTCGTCAGTACTCAGTGAGGTGCCTTCTCAGCCCCTTTTGCCCGCTACTTCAGATTCGCAGGCCTCTACTGTGGCCCATTCAGAGTCCGGTATGCCACGAGATGCTTCACCTGTGGAACGTGCAGATGTCTCTACCTTGGATGAGTCCGGAGCCGCTGTGTAGGCACCAGCTTCTGAGGGTGTATTCAGGCCTGCTGACTTGCATATTAAACCAATGCTATCTTCTTCTTCAAGACCTAAAACTCGAACCATGCCTAGAAAACCAATGCCCAGACCGCATGGTCAGGACTCTATGCCTAAAAAACAAATGATAAGAATGGCTGAAGACCTTATTACTTTAATCAGGGGAAGCCAACCTTCCCCCTCTAAGAGACCTAGGACTGAATTTACTTATGATACTTCTGATCAGGATTCTGAAATGTCTGCTTCTTCTGATGACCAGGATTTACCCTTATCTACCTATGAGGATTCTGATGCAGAGGACTGTATTCCCTCTGCTTCCCCTCCAGAGGATTTCTCTTTTGGTGAAACCTTGCATACTCTTAGGGAGCATTTTCACTGCGAAAGCCAGGATTACTCTGATTTTAAATAGAGGCTTAGGGATTTCTTATTCATGCCCCAGCACAGGCCTTTAGCTATCCCCCTGTACTAGACATTGTTGATGATGCCTTTTTGGAATCTAGCTTTGCCCCTGAATCTTTACCTCCTGCTCCCAGAAAACCTGATAGATATTACAGGGTTCCTGACTCTCACAAGTTCCTTTTTAAAAATCCTACTGCGGATCCTGGGACTATTTCACAGGGACCCAAGGTCATTAAGGGTACTACTGCCAAATATCCTACCCCCTCTGATAGAGATTCCAGGATGCTGGATAGATGGGGTAAGAAGGTATACACTTCTGCAACCTTGGCTGTTAGGGCCTTAAATTGCCAGTTTCATATGTTAAAGTATGAACAGCATAGTATTCGATTGCTTAAACAGAAAATGATATTGATTCTTGACTGTGCTGAAAATAAGGATTTACAGGATTTAATGCATTCTGCTGAACAAGTTAGAAAGCATACTTTGCAATGTAGTTTTAATTCACTAGAGGCATCTTGCAGGGCCGCTGTCACTGGGTCTTTACTTAGAAGGCATGCTTGGCTTAAGGAGCAATCTTTGCCAGATCATGTTAAAGCTAAATTGCCGGATGCTCCCTTAAATCAGGAATGCCTGTTTGGCAATAGAGCAGAAGTAGTACTTAAAAAGATGGAGGAAAAAGCTAAATCTATGCAAACTGTTAAAGATTTCCTACAAGTACAGCCTAGAAGATTTAGTAGGCATTGGCCCTCTAAGAATTGGTCCTTTCCTGCCTCTTCCAGGCCTTCTCAGCCCAAACCCAGAACCAGCAGAACACCCAGGCTTCAGTCCCAGAGTACTCACAGGACTAAGCAGTGGAGGGCTCCCACTTCCAAATCAGGGAGTAGTAAGACTCCCCCCTATGGTAAACTGTCTCAATGACTTAAAACTTCCAAGCCCTTCTTAACTGACTGCTCCTTTAGGGGAGAAAGATTGCTCTGCAGGCAAAAATCTGGGAACTCATTACCCAGGACAAATGGGTTTTAAATATAGTTTCCCAAGGATACAAATTTCACTTCCACACATTGCCAACCCCAAATGGTTGGCCAGATCTACCCCCAAACCAGTGGGCAGAGGCTCAAAAGCAAGTACTGTCTCTTAAGTATAAGGGCTATTAAACCTGTACCAGAAGAGGAAAAGGGGCAAGTTTCTACTCAAGACTTTTCCTGGTACCCAGAAAAGACAACTCATGGCATTCTATACTGGACCTTTCTATCCTAAACACCTTTTTGGTGATCCCAAAATTCAAGATGCTAACCCTTCACCAGTTGTTTCCTATGCTAAGCAAGGATGCCTGGTTGGCAACAATGGATCTAAAGGAAGCCTACCTGCACATCCCAATCAGGGAATCTTGCAGAAGATACCTGCGCTTCAAAGCAGGCTACATGCATTATCAGTTCTCTGCACTGCCCTTTGGCTTATCTACTGCGCCCAGGCTATTCACAATGTGCCTGGCTCCAGTCATTGCTTTTTGCAGGCAAAGAAATATTCAAATATACCCATACCTGGACGATTGTCTAATTCCGGCAGAAAGCCAGGACATACTTTTGAATCATCTGGCATTTGTACAAAAGGTGCTAACTTGTCTGCGGTACACCATAAACGAAAAGAAATCACATCTTGTACCCTGTCAACAAATTATATTCCTGGGAGCAAGCTTGAACACAACTTTCCAGATGGCTTTCCTCACGCCAGAGAAACAAATTAATTTGGTAAATTACTTCAAACTAATGGCCACAAAAACCCTGCTATCTGCAAGGCAAATACTGCAAGCCTTGGGGTTCATGGCCTCTTGCATTCTCCTAATTCCATATGCAAGACTGCTTATGAGGAAACTACAATGGTATCTAAAAAGTCTATGGTGTCATCATTCTTAGGATCTAGAAGCAATAATTTCTATCCTACCTTGTCTACAGTTAGAGTACCTTTGGTGGGCAGAGGTCTACCACCAAAACAAGGGACTACCATTCACTCCTGCCGCCCAAACCCTAACAACAGATGCATCAGACTATGCATGGGGGGCTCACCTGGCAAGGAAGTGCATTCAGGCCAAATGGAGCCCAAGTCAAATGCACATGCATATCAATCAAAAAGAAATGTTAGCTGTACAGAATGCTGTGACAGCCTTCACGGACCACATTCTTCCAGGACAATTAATGGTAAAGATGGACAACACCACTGTTATGTGGTACATAAACAAGCAGGGGGGTACCCATTCGTACACCCTCTGCAGACTAGCCATGGCTCTGTGGAACACAGCCCTGAGCTACCAAGTGCATCTATAGGCTCAATTCCTGCCAGGAAAGCTAAATACACTGACAGATGAACTAAGCAAAAATCTCATGGACCCACATGAGTGGAAACTGGAACCAAAGATTTTCAACATGTTGCTAAACCAATGGCGGGAGCCCAGATATAGACCTGTTTGCCTCCCCCCAGAACTACCACTTGGACAACGTCTGCACAAGGACTCCCCACAAACAAGCTTGGAAAGTGGATGCCCTGTCATTCAACTGGAAAAATCTATCAGTTTATGCCTTTCCTCCTCTGCCTCTCCTCAGTACTACTAAAGATCAAACAGGACAAACCAAGGACTATACTGATTGCACCAGACTGGCCACGCCAACATTGGTACCCCCTCTTGTGCAGTGTGTCACTGCTGGCTCCATGGCACCTGCGTCAGACCCCTACACTGCTGTCCCAGCAGGAGGGCCATACTCTGCAACCCCATCTTCAAACCCTGTACCTGGCAGCCTGGCTAATTACCTAATCTCTCTGTTACCATCCCTCAGTAAACAAGTGTTGGATGTCATTTTGGAGGCAAGGAGGCCTAGCACTAGAAAATCTTATGCTGAAAAATGGAAAAGATTCTGTTCCTGGAACCAAACTCAAGGGATGGGTACAGCAGCACCCAATTTACCTCAGATTCTTCAGTACTTAACTGAAATGCTTCACAAGGGCCTTTCTTTTTCCTCCATCAAAATTCATGCCTCAGCCATTTCAGCTCATTACAACACAGAACCACCCCTCTTCTCTCATCCATTGCTCAAGCAGTTCCTCAGAGGAGCCAAAAACTTAAGACCACCCAGAAGAGCCCCAACTCCACCCTGGGACCTTAACTTTGTATTGGAAAAACTCACTCTACCTCCTTTTGAGCCAGCTGCAAGTGCAGAGTTAAAATTCCTTTCTTGGAAAACAGCCTTCCTCTTAGCAATCACTTCAGCAAGAGGGGTATCTGAATTACAGGACCTTATGGCAGTGGAGCCTTTCATCATCTTTCATGCAGACAGGGTGTCCCTCAGGACCAATCCCTCCTTCATGCCCAAGGTGGTATCCAATGTGGCTCTTAATCATTCCATTCATTTGCCAACCTTCTTTTCTAATCCACAGAACAAAGAGGAATGGATACCGTGCTCCTTAGATGTGCACAGACAACTTAGATTTTACTTGGACAGGACTAAATCTTAAAGGAAATCTGAACAACTGCTCATGGCATTTGCTGCAGGGGCAGAGGGGAAGGCCATTTCAAAGCAAACCATTTCTAAATGGATAGGCCATTGCATTCATTTCTGTTATAAGCACCATGGAAAACCTACCCCACAGGGGATAAGACCACACTCAACCAGGGCTGCATCTACCTCTGCAGCCTTTCTAAGAGGTGTCCCTACCAGGGACATCCTAGAAGCTGCTACCTGGAATTCTGTACATACTTCCACCAAGCATTACCATTTGCCAATTTTCTCTAAATCCAGAGCTGGCTTTGCCACTACAGTCTTGCAGGGCCTTGTAGCGGGTCCAAATGTTATCTAAATTCCTCCTCCCATGCTTAGCTTTGGGAATCTACCCAAATGTGATGACTGCAACAATGAAACACGAAGAACATTGTGTACATTTAACCATAAATGTAGATGTTCGAGCAAATTCACTGTTGCAGTCCTGATTACCCTTCCTCCAGCCCCCTGACTTCTTTTGGCTATACCTCTATTCTCCTTTACTATGCTTAAAAGCTTTTTGGTGTATTTGCTTTTTGTTGGAGGTATAACCTTGTGTATATATGTGAATATATATATATATATATATATATATATATATATATATATATATATATATATATATATATATATTTAATTGCTTCCCATTAGGGGGGACATCTGGGGCAAGAAAAACTTATGTAATGGCGTGGGCCGCATGCTTTATACCCTTGACTACCTGACATCATGGAAGATGAGACAGCAGCCGACGCAGGACCCAAGACTTTGATAATCAGGCCGACTGAGGGCTACTGCAAGTAGATAATCCAAATGTGATGACTGCAACAGTGAATACACTTGAACATCTACATTTATGGTAAGTGTACACAACTGTACTTTTCTGTTACACTCACCATGGAAACACTCCTTCCACCTGAAGGTCTAAGCAAATTCTACTAGAGCAGTGGCTACTACTGGAGCTTTTTTTTGAAAGGGGTAGAGTTAAGCAATTCTAGATACTGCAACTTAAGTCATTGGTGCATACGTTCACGAGGCGGTGCAAAACTGACTCATTTTCCAAGGTCAAAACAGGATTTACTAGGTCTGTTCTTCAAGGGTTCCTGGACTCTGGTCCTTCTGCATTCACCCTTGCTTTCCAATTTTTGGCAGTTGTCCCATACAGCTTTATGCCTTTGTAGTAGTCATCTAATGAACATGGTACAGCTTTGTCAATGAACTTTCCATAGCAGTAGATGTTCAAATAAATAACAGTTGCAGTACTAACACCCTCCCACCTTCCTTCGTCTGATTTTACTTATTTTTAATCTCTGATGAATATGTTTCCCCCTACCTTATCTTACTTTTTCAGTGGTGAGTTCCCTTATCCTGTTTCTGCTATGACGTAGGATTACAAATTTGGACCATTAAGTCCACACTTTTTTTCTGGTAACAAGCTTATTTTAGTTAGAGGCAAAAAAAAGCCTGAGTTGTGTTGCCCGTATGTCCTCTTTTGTACCAGAATGCCCTTGTGTTACCCAGAATGTACAGTGCACGTGGAAGGTACACAAAAGCTTTTCTGCACTGGCTGGATGTCAGATTCCTGCCAGGAAATATCCTATATAGCTTTATGCTACAGCAGTTGTAATCTATTCAAATATCTCCTGTTGTGGTAAATTCACTTTCACAGCATTCTTAAATTTTCCTCTTAGAAGCTTGTTTTAACCATAGATATAAGCCGACGAAAGAACACAAAACTGAAAACTGGTTGCAGAAAGGAAGGCACCAAACACAAAACGTAAGAACAATCAGTTTAATCCAAAATGAAGCACTTTTAGTCGCAGTGAATACTGTGACTTCTTCAGATAAAAACAACATTGAGAGCATGCCCTTAAGTAGTCAGTGAGCAATAGTTAATTAGTTAGGTAATTAATCAGCATTAGTTAATCAGTTCATTTCATTCTTCTTGACAACAAATTGAAAACTGGTACTCATAGAAACTACAGTTTCTAAAGACTACAAAAGTGTCACAAACACATTTAGATACACCCACATGCAAAACTCAAACCGTAACCCTATAGAAGAAACAATGCTAAATGCTGTTATATACCATAAATTACCTACAAAAGTTTTTTGTACTTTATAAGTACCAAATATCTAAAATACTAAAATGACATGGTAAACCCATGTTCGTTCATACTATTGTTAAAGAAAAAAGAGGTAGCCATTATCATAGATTCCAAACTCTTGAAACTGAACCCATCAGTGCTTGTCTTTGAGTTTGATTATTTATTTATTTATTTGATGACCGGATTAGTCCATCTGAGCTTGTGCTCTTTTTTAGCGGAGGCCTGAGGAAAAAATCTCCAAAGTGAAAAATGTTTACGTAAGTTATACAAAATTAGATTTAGAAAACAAGTAATGCAAGTCAAAACTTTTGTGGTACAGAAGTAAAAAATAGATTTATAAAACAAATTAAACGAGAAGAAAAATAAACTTTTATGGATAGATTGTACAGACAGGATGTTCAAAGTAAAGAATAACAGATTTGAGTTAAGGTACTATAACGTGTGTAGATTACAAAGGATGATAGAGGGAGCACATTGTTTACAACACAAGATATAGTTGAAAATGGGATGTCAAGTTAGAAGTGGGTAAAGAAGAACATTTGGCCTAAGCAAAGATTGCAAAAACGTTGAGGAACTAGGTAATGGTGGTCAGGCAGAAGAGACTTGGAAGATGATTTGTCAAGTATAAGTAAAAAGGGAAAATGAAAGAGAAAGGTAGAGGAGTGAGCAAGGAAGAATAGTATCAGATTACACGGGCAGAAATTAGAGGGGTGAGGAGGGGAGTAGTAGAGAGTTATTTAATGTTCAGGAAGTTAGAATAGTTTGAGGGTTTAAGGAAAGGAATGAGAGGGTAGGAGGAAAGATGAGAGAAAAGGAGGAGAATAAATTTTAGGTGGGATGGTTACAAAGACATATCCTGGAGCTGTATAGATAGTCTGAGAGCTGTCTTGAATTCTTGTGCTTGGGTGATATTTCCAATGGCCATGAGAAGCTTATTACTGATTATGACAAGTTAGTGCTTTTAGTTAGCTTTTCTACAGGGCTCGTAGGCAATGCTCTTTTGGTGCCCCTTTTTCTTCTACATTCTTAGTCAGATAGGGGTTTGGCACTGTTTATTTCCTAAAACTCAGTACACCAAACGTTTTGTTGCCAAGCCATATGTTTCTAGCACCGGTCTGTGCTTGTAGCCATCCTTTTTGTGATCCAACCCCCCACCCCCACACGAGTCATACACAGTTTAATATCCTGACATTTCTATCAGCACCAGAGACTTTCTGTTGAGCTCAAAGCTTAGTCATCTTTTATCCTGGACATTTAGACCGAGGACCTTCCACAGCTACCAAGGGCCACTTCTGCTGAAAAGAAAAGGTCTTCTTTATCATAGATCCTCCTGTTTAGAGAGTCCTGTGAAGTCTACTTGCAAGAGGCAGTATGTAGATTCACCCGAGTCACCTATGGCTGTTTTGGGTGATGAGGAGGGTACTGATTCTCCATGACCTTTCTGGAGATGATGCTTCAGAGAGCTGGGCTGGAGTACTGTTTCAGTATCTTTCCCGCAGTTGACACCGCAGAATGCCTTAGGTCTACCCAGCAGTTTTATTAGTGGTGTCACCATTTGTGGATAATTTGAAGGTAGCTATCAACTCCTTGGGCAGATTTAGATATGGTAGTCCCAGCCCCTAGGAAAGCAGGTCATGTTCTGCATCCTCCAGGAGAGGAGTTTCTAGTCTTTTACTCTCAAACTGAATATGATGGTCTCAGCAGCTACTGTTGAATGGCTTCTGCACCCCAGAGCCTAGCAGTCCACCCCCCCCCCCCCAGGTAAGGAGTCCAGAAGAGCAGGCTACTCAGGGAAGCATGAGTAAGCACTCTACACATTATGTGTGAGGGTGCTGAATTACCTAACCCACATAATTTGTTTCAGAGGGATATCTCTAATGAAACATTTGCATATCCTGTGAGTTAACCAACCACTTTCTGTACTGACACCTTTACTGTTTTGTTGTTGCCTCTCAAGCTTGTCTTTTCATTGTGCTTCTCTTGCATACTGCTGTATAACTGTCACTTCCACCAATGTGTTACTTGAATACTTTTCTTCCTCAAACCTAACTTTTTAAAAGCTTGCTCTCTAAAATCACTTCCTCATTTTCTTTCCTTCCACCTGCTTGTTTTGAAACATCGTTGTATTCATGTATTAGATTTCTAATGACTTAAAATGTTATCTGTTGGTATGTACTGTTGTCTTTTCTAAGATTTTGTTTTACTGTGTGTTCTGTTTGCATTAATTCTGCTAACTTCCTTAAAGTGATTGTAATTTTACTTATCTATTCTTTGTGCCTTTTATACATGTATTGTATTATGCTTGGCTTTTCTCCTCAGGCCTCTGCTGAAAAGGGGCAACTTATGCCCAAGTGAACAGTTCTGGTAAGAAAATGCCAAGAAACAAATAACTGAAATAAATAAATGCACTATACCATAAGGCAGTTTCTGATGGTGGTCAAAGATAAGTAACTGTCAGTCACCAACTGTGTTGACAGTGGTGATCTGGCACTGATGTTTCCAGGCCACAAAATCCAGTATAGAAATTTACTAGCATGCATGGCTCCATTTTAACAAATTTTGCCAAAGTGATATTTTTGAACTCCCTCTCCCAAAGACAAGCATTATTTAGTCCCAAAGTTAACACACACACACACATAAAGAAGGAAGGGGAAACTGTCATAACTGTTGGCATAAAGTTCCATGAACATTAGTGCCCCTTCTCAGGATGAAGACAAGCCCTTGCCATATGGGGTTCAGAAATGGCCACAACCCACAGAAGCAACTGTTTGGGGTCTAAGTGGCCTAAATACCTTCATTTCCAAAAAAGTCTTTCACTTGGTCTTAGTATAGTTGTTACTTCATTGTGTAACAAAAGGAGACTGAGTGTGTTGTTTAACCTCCAGGATGCCTGCCTTCACTTCAGAATCACAAAAAAGTCCCATAGGTTTCTTTTCTTCAGAAGAGAAGTCGGACACTTTTAGATAAAATCCACCATTTGGTCTTAACTCAACCCCCAGGATGTTTATAAAAAGCATTTTGATAATTGCCCTACTCTACCCATGCAATCCCTCTATTCTCTCCTACATACTTTCCTTCTCTAAAATGATACAATGATATACCATCTTTATTTCATTATTATCTCTCTCATCACAAGTGACATCATACCATACTGGCATTCCTTCACTCTTCTTTACCATCCCTAACAACTGTCTCCAGACAGCCACTCTACAGCTCTATCATAATGTAGTAGCACCTAGCCCTTTCACTATCTCTTGCCACACTGATTTCAGATAGTACTACATCAAAGGTAAAGTCAAGCCCTGTTTTTGATATTATACTTTTAAAAGTAAGGATGTAGGGAAATTTCCCTGCACTCACATCCTAACCACTGTCCCTCAGTGGGGGACATACAGTGTAACCCAGGCCCCTCTTCTCACAACCAGCACACTCACAGCTCAACATCCATTACTGCTCTCATTCCTAATATTACATACATAAGCAGCTATGCATCCTCAACCTCCACCTTTCCGACATTTGACAACAGAAAAAATCGCCTGCTACTACTCTATTAAAATCTAAGAAGAATCTATAATAAGGTACTTGACTTGCATGCCTGCATTGCAGCATATACTCCTGATATACTGGTAACCACAGAAACCTGGATAAAACCCTGCACTGCAAACCAGGAAATCCTTCCCATAGGAAACAATATCCTTAGAAAAGGCAGGCAGCAGAAAAAGAGCCAGTTGTATTGCAATAATTTACAATCATAACCTTGAACTAATGGCATATTCTAATGCCCATCATAATTTTTCAAACACAGAGTTCACTATCTGTCTTCTCCAAATTAATAAAACTAAATCTATCTATATTCTGGCTGTTTACATCCCACCTGGTGATAACATCCCATTAGTCTAGATATTCTCTACTGGATGTAACATAACATAATCTGTGAAACCATTATTTCAGATGACCTTACAGTTCACTGCCCGCTCATTGATTCTGAATTCCCCACCCTGAACCTAAATCTTTTTATCTTTACCCAGTTAATCACCAGTGCAACCAGAATAGACAGACGATCCACTACACACTCAACCTTGGACTGGATTCTGTCCAGTGTCCCAAACCATATCAATACATTGGGCTGTCTACCTGACACCATCAGTGACCATATTCCTACTTTCGCTCTAAGAAACGTACATCACCCCCACAAGCACATAGCATGCAAGTAGTACATAACCTCTCCCATTTTAACAAAGACAGCTTCGCTTCTCAGCTCTATATATGTAACTGGAACATTTATAAAAACGTACCCCTTGATGATGCATTAACTCCCTTCAGTATTATATTCCTAAGCATACTTAACAAACTTGCCCTATTAGGAGAAAATGAATCAGTCAAATCCTGCAACCTGGCTCACCGAAAAGACTATACAGCTCATGTTAAGAAGAGATAAGGCGTGGAAAACGTGGCACAAAACCAAATCTCAGCAGTCCTGACAAAACTTTCGACACCACCGAAACTTCTGTAAAGAATCAAACAAAATAACATACTACTTTAACCTGCTGGGTAAACACCGACACAGAATTGAATTTTATCAGCTCCTGTTCAACTACATGTTTCAAAAATTCATCAAATTCAGAAAAAGCTCTGACTGTACTACAGACAACCATTTCCAGCTAGAGGCACTAGACATGTAGGCAGTAGAGGGACTGGACAAGGTAGGATTGGAATGAGTGGCCCTTGCCAGCTTCCCTGTCCTGAGGGGAGGGAGGCAGCTTGGCTCAGTGCATTGGTGGCACTTACAGGAATGCAGGTGTATCAGCAGCAGTAGGTAGACCTTAATATGTCTACTCTGCATGTGGCGTGCTACTTGGCAGGAGGTTGTAAGTAAGTGAAAGTGCTTGTCCTCCTGAGGACAGAGTTTGCAAGCTGACGATGGGGTGGAGATAGACAAGCCTGCAGAATATGCAGACTGGCTTGCTCCATAACACCCAGTGGTCATCTTCATTAAGGAGCAAATAGGCCAGAGGGCTCTTTCCCCAGTGGAGCAATGAATAGTTAATTCTGGTAGAAGAGGTGCCTTTGGAATGATCTTATGGACTAGCAAAAAAGCTGTCCTTACTCCTCCATTGCCTGAGCAGCGAAACAGCTTGGATCATGTGGGTCACAATCAGGGCTTTATCCCTCTGAACATAATACATTTTTTGAGTAGACTCCTACATATTCCGAAATTTGTTCATTTGGTGAACCCTTACCAGATGGTATAGGATGACCAGGAAGAATGTGCAAGACTTGTGTGCCTTGAGTAATAAAACGTACAACCTGGTTCTTGTAACCTCTGCAGCTCATCATCAATCCCCTTTCTCCCATTTTCTACATGGGGTCAGGGTGTCGCCATCTCTGTTGATTCAGTGCCACACTACCTTCTTCAATACTCATGTCTGACTTTGCAGATCTTCTGTCACACAATCCATCCACCTCTTTGCTGGACACCTTTGTTTCCTCTTACATTTTCCTGTCTTTCCCAAATTATCTTCACCAGATTGTCTTGTGCCTTTCTGCATATGTGCTCTAACTACTGCAATCTGTTCTCTTTATCTTTCCTGCAACTGGAGCTACTACTCGTATGTCCTTATTTCTTCATTTGTCCCACAGTTTGCATCCTATGACCTGTCTCGAGCACTTAATTTCCATTACCTCTAGCTTCATCTGCTCTGCCTTAACTGCCCAGTTTTCTGTGCCAGACAGTAGTACTGGTTGTACCATTGTTTTATACACCCTACTTTTCAGCTTCTTTGGCATTCTTCTGTCGTACACTGCACCTGACACATTTTACTAGTTGGCTGCTGTCCCTCTGATTCTAGCTTTGACCTCTTCATTCAGACTTTTCTTCTCCTCACCCACTCCTCCCAGATACTTGAAGCTGTTAACCTGTTCCACTGTCTTCTATGCTATCTCATTTTTTAGTTTCTTCTGACTTTCCCAACTTGCTGCCTTTACCACTGTCATCGGATCTTTATACATAGCTTGCCCTAAGTCTACCAATGTTTCTGAGACTTCAAACCACTGAAGGACTGCCCAAATCAGCTTTCTTGGGACCTTGTCATATGCTTTCTCCAAGTCTAGGAATGCCCATTTGGATTGTCCTCAAATCTAGCTCCTTCTCAACTATCTGACTCTATGCAAACATTGGGTCAGTTGTGTTGCATCCTGATCTGAATCTTAACTGCTTATCTCCCATCTTACTTTCTACTACTCTGTGTATCCATGTATCCTGAACCCTCTCCAGAACTTTCTTGCAATGTGATGATGCCTCTGTACTGCTGGCAGTTGTGGAAGTCCCCTTTGTTCTTGTACACTGGTATGAGTATGCTTATTCTCCAGTCATCTGAGATATGCCTTTCTCTCCACACTGCTTTGAGCACCTTCAGGAGCCATTTCTCCCGTATCTCACCCAGCATCTTTATCATATCTACTTTGACCTCCTGTGAGCCTGCTGCTGTCCCTGACTTCATTTTCCTTAGTGCTATTGTTACTTCTTTTAGGGTAAGCTCCTCTTCTCTCATTGTAAGCTGTGTCTGGGGTAGTGCAGCTTATGTGGAGTTTTCTTCATTCAGAAGCTGCTGGAAGTACTCCTTCCATCTGCCTTTGATGTCCTGTGGACTGTTGTTGCTGCTGGCATCCCTTATGAAAGGTGTCTAACTATCTTTATCTTTCTGTCTTTGCTTTGCAACCTGATATAGTTTTTTTGTGCCGCCTACTGAGTCACTTTCCAGAAGCTGGTAGAGTGCCTCCAGATGCTCTGTTCTTTGTTATTGTAACTCCTTGCTTAGCCTCTTTGTTAGCCAACCAGTATTCCTTCCCAGCCTGGTCCATCTTTTCTCACGCCCATGTTTTCCTGCATTCCTTTCTTTTGATGACTTCCTGGACTTCTGCATCCCAGCATTAGCTTTCCTTGTATACCTTACTTCCATACCTGGGTTGGCTACGTATTTGTTCTGTAGTCCTCGCACATGCTGTTTTAAGGCACCACCATTCTTCAACACCACCTGTTTCCTCCTCCTCTTGGGGTGCTAGAGCCCTGAGTAATTCATTGAACTGTTTTAGTTTCTCTTCAGTTAACTTTCAGGTCTTCAGCCTGGTTTCTGTTGACTTTATAGCCTTCTCTGACCAGTACTTGCAGCTGATTGTGGCAACCGGTGGTTTATGCTGTGGGCCGACTGTTTCACTGTGGATAGCTTTGCTATCACTGATTCTACTCCAGTGCTCTTTCCTTACTAGGAGGAGGTCTACCTGAGTTGCATGCTGTCACACTTGTATGTGATCTTGTGACTCTCTCTCTTTCTGAACCATGTGTTGACTATAATCAAGACATTTGCCAGACAGAAGTCTAGAATGGTCTCTTCTTTATTCCTGTTGACCCACCCATGTGAACCCAGGCAGTGTATCCCAATATATGCATTCAAGTCACCCATTATCAACACCAGTTCATGTTGTCCTGCTTTAGCTTCTCTTCACTCTCACAACCCTGCTGTGGGGCTTATGAATACTGCCCTGTCGTTAGGCTCGAGTCTGATTGCCATGAGTCTGTCACGAATTCTGATAATATCCCTCACACCTTTTGGAAGCCTCTCTCCCCACAATTCCCACACAATTTCTAGCCTGTTCTTCTCTTGAGTAGTAGATTCTGGATCCCAAATGGCTTTGCTGAACTGGCTCTTGGGTACAGCCTTCTCCTTACCATCATGTCATCCACTTCCAAGCTGTGCCCTATCAGTGAACCTACATTAAGTGTGGCAGTTCTTAGTTGATATATGGCAGGTTGATTGGTTTTAACATCCAGATTTCAGTCAACAGAGTTAGCCCAGGTAACGCAAGTTGGCAGCTGGACACCAGCTAGCTAGTATACCAAGGGCTGCTGGGCTTTATGGCGGTCACACACTGGCCAATAGGGGCACAAACACCCCTTCCAGCGATGGCATAGTTCCCTGGCATAGTTCAGAATAGGACAATTCGTCAACCCACTTATCACCAGTAAATACCCATGGCCATTTGGCAACATTAGTCAACACAACCAAATCACCTGGAGCCATATTTTTAATGCAAACCCAAAACGGGCATTGACCAGAGTTCAGAATAGAGTCTTGTACCTTGTGCATGGAAGACAAAGACCTTAACCATTATGTTAACCTCAGCAGCTGATGCATCCAGAAAAAGGAATATGTTATTTAAATCAAACAGTTTGAGCATCAGATAACTTGGAAAGCAGAATCTTTGAGCTGATGTAATGCTTCCATAACATTTTTCTCTGTCTCAAGCTCCTGTCACACTTCCATTATTAGTAGATGCAGTAGCAGTGTACTTGTTATTACATAGTTGAAGTAGAGTTACCTGTGCATCCTTAGTTAAATTCAAACATACATTTTGAAACACTTTCCATAGATTGTGTAAATCAGTAAGGATAGCTTTCTAAAGTGCCCTTATTGAATGATAATAACAAGGATGAAAGGTAGAATGATGGCTACTACCTAAAGTTCTTGTTAGCTGTCAACCCAGTACAGGGGTTCCTGAGAGTAAGATGCAACAGAAATGTGATTACTCGTTTATATCAGTTTATCTTTCAGAGTGTCTTTGCCCTTACTATTGCACAGTTATAGGTTCATACTAGGCTGTCTGCCCTAGGGCATTTATAAGCCTAGCCAGTGTGTGTTTGGCTTTCGCCACCCATTTTAAATTAATTTTGCTATGCCCTTTTTCGAGGTTAGTATACTGTGCCTCTGTCTAACAGTGACACAGAAGTGATACCCAGGGTAAACCTACGATCTCCCATCCACTCATCAAGATTCCTCTTGAAGAGAGTCAGTGAGGGACTTTGCCTAACCTGGACTGGGATTTTATTCCAGAGTGAAGGGAACCTCTGGGTTATGAATCTGTCCCTCCAGCATGTCCTGTTTATTTCAGTGCTGAGGTTCAAGTCTCTCGAGCGCGTAGCTCGATGGGATTTGGATTTTCTGAGGTGCAGCATGTCCATTAATTCTGGGTTGGACATGGCTTTATACATCAGGCACAGATCGCCTCTGAGCAGACGATATGCCACTGAGTAGAGCTGGAGTTTCTTTAACTGGGCAGCGTATGGCATCTGTTTGAGCCCTTTGATCCTCTTGGTGAGGTACTTTTGGGGTCTTTCCAGTTGCTGCAGGTGTCTGGTAAGGTACATCCCAAAAGGGGCATTGTACTCAATTATGGGCCTTATGAGGGATGAGTAAAGAGGCACGATAACCTCCCCTGATCCAGATGTGAATCCCTTCATGATTAGGTGGGCTATATAAAATGTTTTTCTAACCACTTTGGCCACGTGGTTGTCAAATGAGAGATTACTATCAACTTGGGTCCCCAGGTCCCTAATTACTTCTTCTGTACTTAATGGATTACCACCTATGTGGTAATTTGTGGGCACTTTGTTTTTGCCATAGGGGATGACTGTACACTTTTTGGCGTTTAGCTTAAGGCCATGGCTCTGGCACCAGTTGTCTGTTTCTATGAGGCCCTTTTGGAGGATGCTTATGTCGGCTGGAGAGTCGATTATGGCACCCAGTTTGCAGTCATCTGTGAACTTGGTCAGCCACAGTCCTTCCGTGTTGGCCTGTACCTCCGAGAAATATATACAGAACAAGAGAGGTCCCAGGACTGAGCCTTGTGGGACGCCACTTGTAACTGCTTTGGAGTCTGACATGGCTCCAGCAATTCTAACCATGTGGGTTCTGTCCTTGAGCCAGTTTGCAACCCATCTAGTGACATAGGGGTTTATATTTAAGCTGGTGAACTTATCTATAATGCCTGAGTGGGGGTATTGTATCGAAGGCTTTTGCGAGGTCCCGGTAGGCTGTGTGGACCACCTTCCCCTCGTCAATGGCCTTGGTGACTTTCAAAGAAATCGACCAGGTTTAAGAGGCAGGATCTGCCATTGACAAAGCCGAACTGGGTAGGATCCAGTGTCTGTAGGTCCCCAATATATTTATTTATGAGGTCCATGATGATCCTTTCCATAGCTTTGCAGACCAAGCTAGTCAGGCTTATGGGGCGATAGTTTCCAGGATCCATTGAGGCACCACCTTTGTGGAGAGGGACCTCTGTTGCTGTACGCCACTCTTTGGGTACATATCCTTTAGTAAGGCTGAGATTGAACAGTAGTTTTATGTTTGGGTTTAGCTCTTCTTGGAGTTCATGTAGGACGCAGCCCGGGACACCGTCTGGTCCCATTGATGCTGTGTTTCTTGCTTTGGAGAGGGCGGCTCTTACTTGAGCATCTGAGATGTCAGGGGGGCAGCACTCTGCTGGGATAGATATTTGCCTTTTGGTGGGGAGGGGGGGAGAAGTTTGCGCTGAACCTGTCAGCTAGGATGTTGGCAATGTCTGCGGGTTCGGTGTATTTTTTGTCATTTTGGACTAATTCTGAGCATATCTCGGAATTCCCACCCAGGTTCCTAACATAACTAAAGAAAGCCTTGTGATTATCCTTAGTGTCCTGTGCAATTTTTCTCTCGAAGCTGGCCTTAGACGATTTTATGAGTGCCGGTAGTTTTTTGCTAATACTGATCAGAGATGCCTTCCCTTTTGGGGATTTTGCTCTATCATGTAGTAGCTTCCTCCTTCTATTGTATAGTTTGTTTATGGCTGGGGTCCACCAGACAGGACGTCTGCCTTTGGAGGATTGGGTCTTGGTTTTATTTGGGATTGCATGATCCATGCATTCCTGAAGGTGTTCATAGAATGCATGATCCATGCATTCCTGAAGGTGTTCATAGAATGCGTTTATAAAGGATTCTGCAGTATGGACTGTATTTTCCACAGGCCCGGGGGCTTTGAAGGATTCCACCTCGGTTTTGAGGAGTGTGAAATTTGCTTTAGAGAAGTTTTTCACTGTGGTTTTCTGGGCAGGGGGTGGGGTCGGGATGTGAATATCCAGTGAGATTAGTTTATGGTCTGATCTTACTAGTGAGGGATACACTTCTGGTCTGGAGCATAGAGTCCCCATGTTGGTGATGATCAGGTCCAGTATGTTTTCCCCTATTGTGGGAGTGGTAACAAGTTGTTCCATAGCATTTGAGTTTATAAATTATAGGAACCTTTGGGCTAGGGTGTTGGAGCTAGAGTAATGCTCCCAGTCTATGTTTGGGTAGTTGAAGTCGCCCAATATAATGGTGTTTGGAGAGACCTTCATATTTTCTAGTGTTCTCAGGAAGGCCGAGTGGGGTTCCTGGGTTTGGGAGGGTGGTCTGTAGCAGGCTATAAACTGGAAGGCAGTTTTACCCACTGTTAGTTGCACATAGATAGTCTCTGATGCTTCGTGCTGTGCCACCAACCTGGAGGTGTGGGTATTTTTGACGAATATTGATACTCCCCCTCCTTTTGTGGTTCAGTCCAAGTTTTGGGGCCGAAAAGCATGGTATGAGGTATAACCTGGTAGTGCTGGGGTGCACTCGGGAGCCTTGAACCAGGTTTCTGTTACTGCACAGATATCAATGTTCTCCATGCTAAGAAGAGTTTCGAGTGCGTGCATCTTGAGGTTTGGACTTCTGGCGTTGAGTAGCATTGCTCTTAGTTTCTTATCCCTTATGATACCTATGGAGGTGGGTTTGTCTTTTGAGCCTTGCCTAAAAAAGGCACTATGGGGGTAGCAAGAGCCTTTGCCGATATCCGAAAGCCCAGGGGTGACAGGTGCAAGCCGTCCCTAGCAAAGCATCGTGGCTTGTCGAGCATGTCATCGCAGGCTGACAGGCATTGGATCCCCTTTGAATGACACCAATATTTAAGCCAGTTGTTGAAATTGATCATCTTGTCTTCATATTGTGGCATCATTCTTGGTGAGGGTAAGATGCTACTCAAGATCAGGGTCATACCGGCCTGGGCTACATGCTCAGAGAGCTCCTCTGTGTCTCTTTTCATGTAGTCCAGGGAGGTACGTCTCAGGTCATTCACACCAGCATGGACAATGACTGAGTCATATTTGTACTTGCCTTGGAGTGACCTGAGTGCTTGTGTTATGTGGCGGATCCTAGCGCCCAACAGGCAGCTCACCATGACCTTCTCCTTGTTCAGCCTGGTGAGCGGGATGTCAGTGTGCCTGACGATAGAGTCACCTATTACAAGTGTATCAGGTGTGTTGTTTAGCCTTAAGGGCTGTGACTGTTCGGCACACTGGCTTTGTGAGCTATGTGTTGCACGTGTTTTGTTTTGGGGTAGCGGTTGCTTGGGTGTCTGCTTTGGAGGTCTCTGCTGCTTAGGCAGATTTTTATTTAGAGCCTCTGAGTATGTTTTTGTGTGTTTATGTGTTTGGTTTGCTGTCATGGTAGGTCTATGTGAGACTGGAATTGTAGTGAGTGTGGTTTCCTTCTCCTCCTGACTGGTTACGCCAGTACTGAGTTGAGAGAGCTTAGCTTCCAATTTGGCTATATTGTTGCATCTCTCACATGTGTTGGAATTTGTTGGGAGGAGGAGAGGGTTGTCTGTGTACATGAGGCAGTTGTAACATTGCCTCAAGATTCTCAGATTCACCAGCTGGACCAGAGAGGAGATTGACAACTGACCTTTGGACATGCTAGAATAGTATTGGGAATTCCTTTATAATTTAAAAAAGGGCCAATGGGGAACAAGGTACTCAAGGGGAGTTTGTGAGGGTGTAGTGCTTTTAATTTTTTAGTGCTGACTTATATAATTGCTTTAGTGAGCAAGTGCCAGGTAACTTAAATGCAAAAATGACAAACAGTAACTTTCTTTCAAGTGAAACAAGGAAATAAGTACAGTAAGCAATGTAGATATCACTAGGGATCCACTGAAGCGCTGAAAAGCCACGTTTTAGGTGGAATTAGCGTTTCAGGGAAATAACAAGCATACAAACAAAGCTAGATTCAGCAGGCCTGGATCTAGTCTATGCTACAGCAAACAAGGTGTACCAATTTCAGTAAGAAACAGTTCAAATATGCAGGCACTATAAGCCTTTAACCAGAAATTCCCAGCTCAGAAGGGCAGAGTCTAGCCTCTCCTCCCACAAGAGTGCAGACCACGAACCTTCTTAATGTAAAATAACTGGCCTGAAGCCCAAGTGCTTAAACCAGAACTAATACACTTTTAGAATAACAGACATTGAGCCATCAATCATCAGTTCCCAACTTAGAAGGATGTAAGCTACCTGTCTTGCCACCACAGTGCAGGCCACAAACCTTCCTAATGTAAAACAACTGGTCTGAAGCCCAAGTGCTTAATCCAAAAGACTTAGAATGATAGCTACACTTTAATCAAGTTACTACCAAGCAGTAATAAATACAATTGAATACTTTAAAGAATGCCTGGATTAGTGCTCAAGTTATACAAACAAAGCTAGATTCAGCAGGCCTGGATCTAGTCTATGCTGCAGCAAACAAGGTGTACCAATTTCAGTAAGAAGCAGTTCAAATATGCAGGCACTATAAGCCTTTAACCAGAAATTCCCAGCTCAGAAGGGCAGAGTCCAGCCTCTCCTCCCACAAGAGTGCAGACCACAAACCCTCTTAATGTAAAATAACTGGCCTGAAGCCCAAGTGCTTAAACCAGAATTAATACACTTTTAGAATAACAGACACTGAGCCCTCAATCAGCAGTTCCCAACTTAGAAGGAAGTAAGCTACCTGTTCTGCCACTACAGTGCAGACTAAAAATCTTCTTAATGTAAAACAACTGGTCTGAAGCCCAAGTGCTTAAACTAAAAGGCTTAGAATGAGTTACACCAAGCAGTAATAAATACAATTGAGTACTTTTAAGATGACGCAAAAGCAAAATAAAGTAGGAAGAAACACAAATACAGTAAAAGCAGATAATTTTTTTTTTTCACAACAACTTCTTAGGTAACCGAAGGTTGAAACCTGCGACAGCTTTTAAGAAAGAAATCTCAAAAGAACCAGTGAGGTGCTTAGTCTAAGCTGTAGTCCAGGTGACCTCAGTCAGCCAATGACCTCAAACAATTCTCTCTCACTGAAATGCCTGATGGCTTTGGCTAAACCAAGATGTCCCTGAATATGTGCTCAGACACACAGCCTCCACAAACACTAGGCCCAAATACAAGCCTGAATATGGAAATGCTACAAATATCCCCACTACTTAGAACAAACTGCAGAAATGTTTCTCACAGCTGCAAAGCAGCAGTGAGCCTTTAAATGAAAGTTTTAAACAGCTAAAGGAGCCTCTAGAAAAGAGTTTAACTGCAACAAGTTATCAGAAACAAACAACCCAACAGATGCTTAATAAAAGTGGACAATTTCCAGTTAATACCTCACACACAGTGAAACTAGCTAGAAAAATACACAGTACACAAAGTGCTATAAATAACAAAGAAATAAAGAACAAAATAAACAAAAAACAGGATACTTAATGTTATATATTATAGCTCCGAGTTTCCTCAGTGTCCTTCCTTCGATTAGCTCAGTGTGAAAATGTTACACATCTCTTGGTGGGTGTCATTTCCTTGTAAATGTAGCACTTCTTATAATTTTATGTCTTTATTTTAATGTGACTTTCTGATTCAGCTCATTCATATTCCATGGGTTAGAGCTGGGAATCAAGGCTCAATTGGCACTGTCATAGTTCTACATAGTGGTACTCTAGGGTGCACTATAATAGAATGTTTGTGCTAGATTGGTGGAAGCTGGTGATCTTTCAAAAAATAGTGCTAAGAAGGGGCACAGGGGAAGAAATCATGGCAGTCATCCTTTGTTTTGAAGGTGCTCATAAAATCACCTGCTACATTAAATACTTTGAGTACTTGCTTGTTTCACTACTTCTGTCTTTGAGTTTGTCATTCTTCTTCCTGCATTTTTAGTGTATTTCCCAACAAGGATTGACTAAAGGCCAGTTTCCTCCGTCAGCCCTTTATTTTAATAATCTTCAGTTTCTTCAGTGATGCATTCTGTTCTTTTATAAAATTGCATACCAGTAACCACCCCTGTTTTTGCTCCTCATCCTTCTGTGCACCCATGAGTCCAGGTTGTCTCGTTATTCCAAATGCTACCCAGTGATGTTTGTGTTTCTTTTATGCCTGCATTGGTTTCACGTTCTTTTAGTACAACATGCATCAAACTTTTTTTGACATTGAACTGCATATCCTTAACACTTCGACCCCCTCATGTTGTGCTGTCTTGTACCTTCTCTGCTTCATCGGTAATGATAATGATATCCCTAAGTTTTCAAGTTAAAAAGCATTCTTGTTGTAATATATTTCTTTGTTTTTATTTAATTTGATTTAATAATAGCCTTTCTAACCAGACTTAGATGCACGCAAATTAATTTTTTTTTATTACAGACTCTTACTTTTGTCTGAAAACGTTTGGACAGGAGACAAGTGTTGACTCTTGGCAGTTTAATCAAATTAACTGGATATAGCAAATTTCAAATGCTTTACATTCAGTCTGTGAGTCTCCACGTTTCTAGAAGTGTTGGATATATCCTGCAAACATACAGGCAACTCACTTGCCCATCAGTAGAAGTGTTGAAAGAAACCCCTTAGCTTCAGAGAAAGCAACAGACATTTCCAGTACAGAGTAGTTTGTGTTTCATCATTTCCATAGCATATAGCAGTCTTTATATAGTACCTAGTGGTGGCCACAGCAATTCTCAGATAAACTGTTTCCTAATCTGAACTTGTTTGAATAAATGGCTTTCTTACTGTATGCCCTGGTTCTGTCTTCAAAATTATCACAGTCAGCTACCAAAAATCAACCCTCATCCCAACTGAAATTGCTGTCCTTGTATAACTCAGTTACGTTTCTTTAAGAACAAGGTTTGTCGCTGCTTCAATATCAGTATGCTTTTCTTTAAGATCATTGCTGTAGTAGCCCTAGCTATTGGGACTTCAGCACTCGAAAGTAGAGTTCAGCGCACTTTCCACACCAGGTATTACAAATGTCTATCCCTCAAGGGTGTGTGTATCATCTTTTTATAAAACTGACATCTGCCTTCTCCTTATTGAGTCTTTCTTGCTGTATTTTACAACATAAGCACTGCTTTAACTGCATTCATAGTCTGGTGTCATTTGGCTTGCTTATGTGCTGAGTACGGATCCTTTGAGGAATTTTCTTATTGTCCAATTGCTGTTTTGGTACTGTTTATAGCCTTATATCATTTAGGAAGTCTGATGTTCGGCTACATACTAGGGTATGCCAGGGTCCAAGAATGCCAGATATGCTTGTAGTCAACAGATTCCACATAAAGATTCCCATACCCATTGTGTCTTCAGTTTATGTGCTGACTATGACTATGGGGACTGCAGAGTTGGTCAGGGATTTATTCCCAACACTCTTAAATTATGCTTAGGAGTAGGCAGTGTTACCTGCAAAACTATATAGACAGGAAGAGGCTTCAGGGTCTTACTTGTTCTACCTTAGCATCTTCCAGTTCATTCCCAACTTCAGGCCTAGACCTCCAAGGTGGATAACCCAGCTAAGAGGACTCTGAAGATTAAACACAGGCCACCTACCTTAGGTCCACTGCAGTTGCCTGACACCATCTTGGCAGGTATCTAGTAGGTCCCTACCCTTCCCACCCATCCCAGGCGGCTTTCTCTGAGTAATGGATCTCCTTGGCCCAAGACATCTTTCAGACATTGCAGTTCCTGCAGCCAAGCTGCAATTTACCATCTGTGTCAGGTGTCCCCTCTAGGAAAAGAAAGAGGGACTCTCTTCTTCACAAGTAAGAGAGTGAGGGGAATAAGTGGATTATTATTCCCAAGTGTGTTCCCCATGAGAAATTACACATATGCAGAAGATGCCATTTCCTTTGTTTCACCCAGGCAAGAAATTGAATGTGGAGATGCACTTTCAAGGTACAAAACACTTCAAATGGGAAGCCAAAAAGGCATCCAAGTACCACAAAAGATATTTTGAATTCATTAGCCTGGATGTCCTCAAACCAGTTTTGGGAGATTATGAGGACACTTTCCTGGTGGTTTCTAAGGAGCCAGAAACCCAGGCTCTCTATCTCTAAATTATGATGAGCCAGAAATTCCGCAACTTCCTATATAAAAACCTTATGGCTGATCCAGCAGTGACACCTGTGGATCTAGAGGAAGGGTCATGGTTATTTCCTGCCCTCAGTACTGTACCAGATGTTAAGCAATCTAGAATTCCAGATCTTTTGGGAAAGGAGTACATACAGCTGCCTCTGTGACCTACAGGGCTGCTAATTGTCAAACATTCATGGCCAAGTGTCAGATGCTCTCCTACAACAGAGGAAGAAAAATAGGGGAGGTGTCACCAACACTTAAGTTGTAAAACATTCCATAAAATGTGATCTGATGTTGTCAATTTTCATTTATTCTTCAACTAATGGATTTGCATCAGATTCTCGGATCCGACTCGGCCTAAACACTAGCTTGTGGGCACCAAAAAAGCAATCAAGCTCCTTCCCTACCTATATTTCACCAATCCCTAACATCCCTCAGTTGTCTAATTGCTGTATTTGGTGCTATTTGTAGCTGTATGTCATGTCATCTCGGAAGCTTTTGCATCTTGACATGGTCACCTTCAGCTCTTGAGTCATAGAGTGGGAGCTAAGTTATTTGGAAAGGAAAAATACAAGAAAAAACTTATTGTTCAGTTTATATATTTTTTTCTTCGTTACTGTATTAGTAAACTCCTTCCATACACTCTTTATTGTAGATTTCTACCTACCATTGTTGGTAGGCCTAGTTTTCCTTCCCAACCCTTATACAATTTGTGTATTTCGAAGTATACCATTGCTGGTATAATTTTATTTCCTTTCCATTACAACTTGTGTAATTTCTTCTGTACCATTGGTGGTACTTTACCTGTTCTGTCCTTTTTTTAGTATTAAAAAAAATTGTATTTTTTGGTTTAATCTCTCTTTCACAAGCTGTCTGAAAAAGGTACTTCGAGATTCAAGAAATGTGATAAGTGTGGGCACAAACTGCCTCTCTCTAATGTCCATTCCCTTTGAATCTACTGTTTGGGCCCAGATCATTTAAAGATAGATTGCAGCATTTGCAATAAGTTTAACTCGTGCTGTTGCTGACATGATGAATAAATTAATATTAAAGGGTGTTCTGCCCACCTCTTTTTTTGAAGGCATCACTGGGCCTCAGTCCCCCAAACAGAAAGCTAAAGACCCATTGAAGAGGTCTAAACCTTTGGAGTCTTCTGCCTCTTCGTCATTGGAACCTCCTAAGAAAAGACAGAAATCTGAAAACTTGATACAGTCCGATCTTCAGCAGATCCAGCCAAATCTACATCAGATCCTACTGTCTTGCAGAATGCCTTCCCCTTTTTTGGAAAGGCACTCCAAATCTCCATCTATAGCATCTTCTCATTCCTCCAGGAGTCTGACTGAAGCCGATGTGGAGAGAATGATGAGGAAATTCCTCACTGCGCAAATTCGGATGGGAGATGTTCATCATGTTTCACTGTTGCAGTCATTACACTTGTGTTATCCTGCTGGCAGGCTACCCGCAGTCAGCCTGAATTCCAAAGTCCTGGTTCGGCGTCGGTTGCTGTCGCCTCTTCCCTGACGTCAGTGCGGCAGGGGTATAAAAGATGCAGCCGATGCCATTTTCTTCAGTCTTTCTTGCCGCACCGGGCCGGAAGCAAAAGCAGTTCGCAAGTGCCGGTTGGCCGATTCCTGAGATTTTCGTAATTTAATTTCAGATCCGAAGTCTTCTATAAAGCTAAGTACCCCGTTGGGGAAACTTTTTTCTTGCTCCAGACCGATGTCAGAAAAAGTTAATTGTATTTCTTGTGGGAAGCAAATACCTCATAAGGATTTTCATTCTTACTGTATTCCTTGCCTAGGCCCTGACTACAACATTGCTAGTTGTAGGTTTTGTGCTAGATTTAACCAACGCACTATTAAGCGTCTGTAAGATTTTGCTTTTCATTACTTTGGCCGAAGGTTTAACTATATAATGCCATCGGAACAACCGACAACCAGAATTCATAAAAAGCGCAAGGAGAAAGAAAAGGACAGGCATCCGAGGTCCAAAACTGACGACGAAGCCTCTTCTAGGCCAGTCACCGGTTCGCCGGTGCTCAGTGAGGCGTTTTTGCAACCCCCAACTCCTGCTTCCTCAGACCCACAGGCCGCCTCAGACTCCCATGTGGAGACAGCTAGGCCTCTGGATACTCAAGGTACTGACCCTTCAGAAACTAATCCCTCAGATGGATCCGGAGCCGCTAAGCAGGCATCGGCTTCTGAGGGTGTTTTCAGACCTACACAACTTTATATCAAGCCTACTTCAGCATCCAAGACAAAGTCTAAAACAGTTTTAAAGACAAGGAAACAAGTACAGCATTCTCCAGGACAGACTTTTATGCCTAAGAAACAGATGCTCAAAATGGCCGAAGACCTAATTACTTTGATCAGGGGTTCCCATCCCCCTCCTGATAAGAGGCCTAGGCAAGATACTGAATATGATTCCTCTGACCAGGTTTCCATTTCCTCTGATTCCTCTTCAGAACAGGGATATTCTATTCCTCCCTATGAGGATTCTGATGCTGGAGAATCTATTCCTTCAGCTTCTCCTCCTGAGGATTACTCATTTGGGGAAACCCTGCATACCATGAGGGAGCATTTCCACTGGGAGAGCTAAGATTATTCAGAGTCTAAGAAATGGCTTATTCAGAGTCTAAGAAATGGCTTAGAGACTTTCGTCTAGTACCTCAGCACAGACCTCTTGCAATTCCACCTGTTCTAGACATTGTAGATGATGTATTTTCAGAGTCTGGCCTGTCTCCTGACTCTTTACCTCCTGCACCTGTTAAGCCGGACAGATACTACCGGGTTCCAGATTCTCATAAATTTCTATATAAAAACCCTGCTGCTGATATCTCTCAGGGTCCCAAAGGGGTCAAGGCTGCTACTGCTAAAAGCCCTGTCCCCTCAGATAGAGATTATAGGGCACTGGACAGATGGGGGAAAAAAAGTCTACACTTCTGCTACCTTGGCTGTAAGGGCTTTAAACTGTCAGTTTCATATGCTCAAATATCAGCAATACTTAATGTATTTGTTAAAACAGAAAATGTTGACAAATTTTGAATGTTCTGAGAACAAAGATTTGCAGGATTTATTGCATGCAGCTGAACAAGTGGGAAAGCATACTTTGCAATGTGGTTATGATTCACTAGAGGCCTCTTGCAGGGCCGCTGTAACAGGTTCTGTTATTAGAAGGCAGGCTTGGTTAAAGGAACAGACTCTGCCTGATCATGTTAAAGCAAAATTATTGGATGCTCCATTACAGCATGATACTTTGTTTGGTGTTAAGACAGAAGAGGTGTTGAAGAAAATGGAGGATAAAGCTAAATCTATGCAGGCAGTGAAGGATTTCTTACAGGTACAGCCACCCAGATTTAGCAGGAACTGGCCTTCTAAGAATTGTTCCTTTCCCGTGTCAGACAGGCCACAAAGAGGCAGATACAGACGCCTTAGAGGCAGGCAACAGCCCCAGGGCTCATACAGGCCCAAACAATGGGGTGCTTCTACCTCCAAAAGCGGAGAAGACAAATCACAGCCATATAGGAAACAGTCCCAATGACTTCCCTCTGCCAATGCCAGGCATTTCTCTCTTGGCAGCACCCTTAGGGTGAAAGCTAGCACTTTTTTCACAAAATTGGCACATGATCACACAGGACAAATGGGTCCTAAACATAGTCTCTCAGAGATACAGGTTCCACTTTCACACCCTTCCAAAGGCAAAAGGTATGCCAGACCCTGTCACACAATCAATGGGCAGACGTACAAAAACACGTAACATCTCTCATGGACATGAAGGCCATTCAGCCTGTGTCACAACAGGAGCAGGGACAAGGATTTTACTCAAGACTTTTCTTAGTACCAAAAAAGGAGAAAGCATGGAGACTAATTCTGGACCTGTCTATTCTAAATACTTATTTGGACGTACCAAAATTCAAAATGTTGACTCTGCAACAGCTTCTGCCCATGCTGGGAAAGAAGGCTTGGCTTGTAACTTTGGACCCCAAAGAGGCATACCTGCAAGTCACAATCAGACAATCTTGCAGAAGATACCTCAGATTCATAGCTGGTTCAATGCACTACCAATTCTCTGCACTGCCCTTTGGCTTATCTACCGCGCCAAGGGTCTTCACAAAATGCCTGGCACCAGTAATTGCATTTTGCAGACAAAGAGGAATACAAATATATCCCTATTTGGATGACTGCCTTATTCAAGCAGAGACCAAGGACATTCTACTAAAGCATCTGGCATTTGTAAAAAGATTACTAATTTGCTTAGGGTACACAGTAAACAAAAATAAATCAAAACTAGTACCCTCACAAGAGATAATATTCCTGGGTGCAAGCTTAAATACAACTGCCCAGATGGCTTATCTCATGCCAGACAAACAAAGGCAACTGCCTTCTTACTTCAAAATGTTGGCAACAAAGACCCAGTTATCTGCAAGAAAAATTCTGCAGGCTTTGGGCTTCATGGCTTCCTGCATTCTACTAATTCCATATGCAAGACTGCATATGAGGAAACTACAATGGTATCTATAAAGTGTTTGGACTCAACATTGCCACAGCCTGGAAACATTAATTACCCTCATTCCCTGCCTGCAACAGGAGTTTTGATGGTGCGCGCAGGCCTGTCACCACAACAAGGGACAGCCATTCACTCTGCCCATGGCCAGGCAAACACTAACAACAGATGCATCAGATTATGCCTGGGGGGCCCACATGGCAGGAAAATGTATTCAGGGAGCATGGCCAGCAAGCCAAATGCATCTTCATATCAATCAAAAAGAGATGCCAGCTGTTCGGAATGCCCTGACAGCCTTCAAGGATCTACTTCATCCAGGACAGCTGCTGGTAAAGATGGACAATACTACAGTCATATGGTACATAAACAAGCAGGGAGGCACACATTCCTACCCCCTCTGCAGACAAGCCATGACTTTGTGGAACACAGCTTTGATTTATCAAGTACACTTGCAAGCATAATTCCTGCCAGGAAAGACAAATACTCTGACAGACAAACTAAGCAGAAATCTCAAGGATCCTCACGAGTGGAAACTAGATCCACAAATCTTCAGCATGATAACAAGGAAATGGGGATGCCCAGACATAGATCTTTTTGCCTACCCGCACAACTGCCAACTACAAAGATTCTGCACAAGGACTTATCACAAACAAGAATGGAAAGTGGATGCCCTATCATTCAGCTGGAAAACCCTTGCAGTATATGCCTTCCCTCCACTGTCTCTCCTCCCCAAGGTACTCCTAAAGGTCAGACGAGAGAAGCCAAAAATGATATTGATTGCCCCAGACTGGCCACGTCAGCACTGGTACCCAATCCTAAAGAGCTTGTCTCAAGGCCCAGCCTGGACATTACCTCAAATTCCTCATTTGCTGACCCAACAAAACAATCAGTTCCTGCACAACCAACTCAGAACCCCAAATCTGGCTGCATGGCTGGTAATTTAACCATTCAGAACACACCTCTCTCTAAAGCAGTTATGGATGTTATTTTGGAGGCCAGGAGGCCTAGTACCAGAAAATCTTATACAGAAAAATGGAAGAGATTCTGTGCTTGGAACCAGGCACAAGGAATGGACGCACGCTTGTACCAAATATTTCTCAGATTCTACAATACCTAACTGAGATGCTGGACAAAGGCCTATCCTTCTAATCAATTAAGATCCATGCCTCTGCCATTTCAGCTCATTACAATACGGATCCACCTATTTTTTCACATCCACTTGTAAGGCAGTACCTCAGAGGGGCCAAAAACATAAGACCTCCAAGGAGAGCTCCAGCACCTGCATGGGACCTCAATTTTGTCTTGGAAAAGCTCACACTGCCTCCTTTTGAGCCAGCCAATACAGCTGAGATAAAATACTTATCATGGAAAACAGCTCTGCTCCTAGCAATAACCTCAGCAAGAAGAGTCTCAGAGTTGCAGGCACTAATGGCTGTGGAACCTTTTATTATTTTCCATCCGGATAGGGTTTCTCTCAGGACAAACCCCACATTTATGCCTAAGGTAGTGTTCAGTGTGGCTCTTAACCAAACCATTCATTTGCCTACCTTTTATCCAAACCCACAGAATAAGGGGGAGAGACTTCTGCATTCTTTGGACATACACAGACAGCTACGCTTCTACTTGGACAAAACTAAAGCCTTCAGAAAGACTGAGCAACTCTTAGTGGCATATGCTGCAGGATCGCAAGGAAAAGCTATTTCAAAGCAGACTATTTCAAAATGGATAGGCCATTGCATTCGTTTCTGCTATTCACAACATGGCAAATCAGTGCCTAAGGGCATTAGCCCACACTCAACCAGAGCAGCAGCCACTTCAGCAGCCTTCCTCAGAGGTGTACCAACCAAGGACATTTTGGAGGCTGCAACTTGGACTTCAGTGCACACTTTTACAAAGCACTGCCACTTACCTCTTTACTCTAAATCCAGAGCAGGCTTCACCACTGCAGTTCTGCAGGGCCTCATAGCCACTCCTAATTCTATTTAGGCCCAGCCACCCAACCTCAGCTTTGGGATTCAACCAAAGTGTAATGACTGCAACAGTGAAACACGATGAACATAGTACATTTGTGTACCTACCGTAAATGTAGATGTTCGAGTGTATTCACTGTTGCAGTCCAGGTTACCCTCCTTCCATCCCCCTTTCTTTGCTGGGACTTATCTGTACTTCTCTATTCTATACAACCTATGTAGTGTATTTGCTTGTAGATGAAGGTAATGTTAGTTAGTGCATGCTTTTTTATGAGCAGAATTTTTAGCCTTTCCTTTTGGGGGCACTTGACATCTGGGGCAAGAAAAACTGAAGAAAATGGTGTCGGCTGCATCTTTTATACCCCTGGCAAACTGACGTCAGGGAAGAGGCGACAGCAACCAATGCCGGACCAGGAGTTTGGAATTCTGGCCGACTGCAGGTAGCCTGCCAGCAGGATAACCCAAGTGTAATGACGTGAATACACTCGAACATCTACATTTATGGTAGGTACACAACTGTACTTTCTTACAGCTCATAGCCTTTCGGGTCAGGAAACCCGATCATCCATTACTCCACCTATTACAACTCTTTCTCTAAACCAGCCTGTTGTTTTAGAGTCCTTCAATCTGAGCCTTCTGGTCCATCTGGTTCGGATCCAAAGAAAGCACTTTCTTCAGATCCAAAAGTTGCTCTGAGTGCAGCGGCTACGGCATCCAAGCATCCCTGCCAGATCCAGAAGGCTGGAGTCAGCTCAGAGGTTATCAGAGCCGTCCCTTTCTCCCGTTACCTTGGCACTGGACAGCTTGGCTCTGACTCCCACCTCTGGTGGGTTGTTTTTGGAGCGGAGGGAGATGATGGGCCAGAACCTTGCTTTCTCCACTCTTGTCTTCCTTTCCTTCTCTCCAGATCGATCTGCTTTTGAGGTTGTGAAGATTGTTTTCTGCTACGGCAGGACAGATGGGTCCTACCCCTTCAGATCCACCCTCTGCTTCTTAGGTGTCTTTGCATCTTGAGTCTGAACATCATACCCCACAGGGACAGCCAGCTCAAAGCTTCCAGACTACTCAGCAGGGTATCCTAATCTCTTCTGGTACTTCATCCCACTGAGGAAGTCCCCAGAAAGAGAAGGTGCAGGAGATGACACTTGGACTCTCCACAAGTGTCAGTCACTGAGGATACTGATTTCAGTGAGAGAGGTCCCCAAAATCACCACCCAATGACATCTCATTTGGAGACATTCTTGAGATCCTTAAGCAGCACTGCCCATCCTCCTAACAGGGAGTCTATAGCAATTGACAGATTTGGGAAAGCATGTTTATGCTTCAGTGACTTTTGCAGTCAGATTGCTGAACTATCTGGCACATTTTACGAGACTTCAAAGAGACTTCATTAAAGCGCTATCAGAATCTCTGTCTGGAACCGGCACTGCTGAGGCTCAATCTTCAATAGCTTCTCAGTTTGCCTCAGGCGCCTCAAGGGCAGTGGGTTCAGGTATTTCCATCAGAAGACATGCCTGGATGCCACTGTGTGATTTTGTAGAGCCCTTCAAGTCCTCGTTCGTCAATGCGTCCTTTGACTGCACTTCTTTGTTTGGCCCCACAATGAAGGACACACTCTCCAGGTGTGGGAAAGACAGAAAGACCCTCTCTACCGTGGACATGTGTTTTTAGACCCCTCAAAGGACCTTCTCCAGGAATTAATGGGGAGGTTGAAAAATGTGGTTCAAAAAGTTCCAGGATCCTTTCCAGGACACACATGGAGATAGCTCCCCAGAGACAGAGGGGGGAGGTACAATGGATGATGACATCCCCATGGCAGAGGAGGCCTGCAGAACTAGGGGTCTAGAGATTCTTTTTCTGACAAGTCATCACTTCCTTCTGAAAGACAGAAAATACAGTCTTCGTGGGACCCAATAACATCCCAGACTTATCCTTTATAAATTCAGGCAGGAACTTGCAGCACCATTAGGCACACTATTCAACCAAAGCCTGTTCCCTTTGCACAAAGGTGGAGTGTCTGCTAATCCAGGAAATTATAGACCCATCAGCCTAGCTAGCCTGATCTCCAAGGCCATGGAACAGATTGTCATGGACCTCATTAATTAAGACATTGGCAACCTAAAAACACTCGAGCCCACACAGTTTGGTTTCATCAAGGGGAGGTCATGCCTGTTAAATTTGGTCAACTTCTTTGAGACAGTCAGCAAAGCTATGAATGAGGGTAAGATGGTGCACACCATCTTACTTGACCTGGCCAAAGCCTTCAATACTATTCCTCACTCTGGTATAATAGATAAACTTCTCAACTAGGCATCCATCCATATGTTACCAGATGGGTAGCAAACTGGCTCACTGATAGAACCCACATAGTCAAAATAGGGGAAGCCACCTCAAGCAGTAGATCCATGACTAGCGGTGTACCCCAGGGATCATTCTTGGGGCCTCTGTTGTTTGCAATATATATTTCTGAGGTGCAGGCCAAAACCAGTGGGCTGTGGCTGACCAATTTTGCAAATAACTGCAAGCTGGGTGCTGTCATCGGTGTGATGTGGACAATCCTCCAAGAGGGTCTCACCCAAACAGATGACTGGTGCTAGAAACATGGCCTGAAACTGAATGCCAAAAACTGCATCATCATCATCCCCTTTGGGGAGAGTGACATCCCCAGAATTATCACTTTAATAACAATGGCCTAAGCACTCAATCAGTTGTGAGGGATGTGGGCACCCAGGTTGATAGCAAATTGACATTTGACCACCATATTGCCTCTGTTGTATGGAAAGCTTTCTACATGGCCCACCTCATTAGTAAGGGTATCTCATCTGGGGACAAGGCGGTCATAACATCCCTGTATTCTTCCCTTGTAAGACCCATTATTGAGTGCAATGCCCCTTTCAGCATGTACCTCACAAAGCACATGCAGCAGCTGGAGAGACCACAGATGTTCCTCACATGGAGAATCCAGGGCCTCAAACATCTACCCTACACAGATAGGTTAAAAGCCCTGTCCCACTACTCAGTCTCATACATACTCCTCAGAGTTGACCTCTGTCTGGCATACAGAGCAATATCAGACCCCGCCTTGATGGGACTGCTACATATCTGCAAGTCAAGCTCCACTTGAGTAATCCGCACACGCAACCTCAGCTGGTCTGTAACATCAATAGGATTTGTTGTCATGACAGATTTCTGTCCGAGAGACTCCCTCTCCACGTCAGGCAGAGTACCTCATTAACCCTTTTTAAGCACAATGTAGATAACTGGATGGGGAACAGAAAATACACCCCTGCGATTCCACCTGTGTCCCTGCTGGACAGGTACATTGGGTGCTGATTTGTCAGAACATGGGCTAAAGTCTTGGCTAGGCTTGTAAGGGCCTCAAGGCCAATAGTCTAGTACCTTCCTATGATCCTATGACAGAGCTTTTCAACGCTCCTGAAAGGAGGCCCGATTGCCCAACTGTGGAGGCAGTCGGGGTTGCTTATCCCTGCACCAGAGAGCCCGGCTACATATAACAAAAGATGTTTGGGTGCCGAGAATTATTTCCAAAGGTTATATAATTTTCTTTTCCCCTACCTCTTCCATTTGTAAGAAAATTTCCTGATGTGTTCCGTTCACTCAGAGGAAAACAGCAGCACTAGAAATTCAAAAGCTGCTCAGAAAAATTCATCCAAGAAGTCCTACCAGACAAGATAGAATCCAGAACTTACTTGAGGTTCTTTTTAGTGCCAAAGAAAATAGGGGACTGGAGACCAATTTTGGATCTTAGTGTATTGAACAAGTCAGTTTGACACACAAAGTTCGGGATGGTCACAGTTAAGTCCATTCTGCCCTTTCTAGGCAAGGACAACTGGATGTACTCGATAGACCTTCAGGAGGTGTACTATCACATAAAAATGAACAGACAATCCAGAAGGTACTTACGCTTCCATCTGGGATCCAGTCACTTTCAGTTCAGTGCACTGCCCTTTGGCCTTACCACAGCCCAAAGGGTGTTCACCAAATGTTTGGCAGTAGTAGCAGCTAACTTGAGACTGCAGGAATTCCAAGCATTTCCACATCTAGACATTTGGCTCATTACCACCCCGACCAGGCATCAGCTGATAGAAGCACACGATCAGGTGCTACAGGCTTGTTTACTTTTCGGAATAACCATAAGTTATGACAAGTCTCCCTTACAACTGACCCAAACATTAGAATTCATAGGGACTGTGTTCAATGCAGTAACTATGGTAACTTCTGTTCCTCTTTCAAGAGAACAAACGATAAGGATGCAGGTCAGGAAAATAATTTACAGTACCAGAATTTCAGCCCGATTGATTCTGCAAGCCCTGGGATCAATGTCAGCAGCAATAATTTTAGTTTGTTTAACAGTATTCCACGTGAGAATTTTACAATGGATGCTAGCAATGCAATGTCATTGCTTTCTCAACCCATGTCAGTGATGATAAGAGTAATTCAGGTTTGCAAAAGATACCTTTCTTGGTGGATGCAGTCTCAACAGGTATTACAAGACCATCCTTTTGTCCTCAATTAGCCCAAGGCTGTACTGACCATGGATGCTTCCCAGGTTGGGGGGGCATTTCTTGGGGAAAACAGTCCAAGGTACTTGGTCCGCTGAAGAGGCCAGCTTGCATATCAGTGTTCTGGAGATGAGAGTGCTTTTGGTGTTGTAGGCATTCAAGATTCTCCCCCTCTCGGAACAGTTGCAGTCCAGACAGACAACATGTCAGTAGTTTGGTACATCAGCAAACAAGGGGGATCCAGATTTTATCCCCGGTGTCGAGAAGTCCTCAGAGTGTGGCAATGGGTGATATCTTCCATCTGCTTTTTAAAAGCAACTCTTTTTCTGAGGAAGTCCAGCATGAGAGCAGACAGACTGAGCAGGTCCATCTCACTACCATACGAGTGGTCTGTCAACAGCAAGGTGACGGATATGATTTTCTGTCTGAGGCCAGCCTTGCTGCGATCTTTATGCCTCTCCCCTAAACAAATACAGCAGCTTTTTTGCCTTAATTCCCCACTGGAGGACTTGCCAAGTTATGCTGTACTCCACGATTGGCTCCCAGGTTTTCTGTATGCTTACCCTCCGACTCCTCTAATTCACAAATTCCTGCAGAAAGCAGACAAGTTGAAGAGCAAAGTCATCCTCATTGCGCCTTACTGGCCTTGACAGATTTGGTTTCCCTTCCTTTGTCCTCGTCTGCAGTATCCAACTCCAGACCTTTTGTCCCACCCAACAAGCATGGATCTCCCAGACATCTCAAGCCTCAAACTAACAGTGAGGTTTCTCCAATTCCTTTAATAGCAGACAACCAATGCTGTCTTCCCCTGTCAGTTCCATACTTTTATTTCCCCATAAAACTTCTACTAGGAAACCTTATAGGAGTAAATGGAAAAGGTTTGTTTGTTGGGCAGTGCAAAATCAAATTGACCCCTTATCACCTCCAGTTCAATCTGTTCTACAAGTTTTGGTGAGTCCATTTAATGAAGGTGCTAGCTCATCAACTATAAAAGTCCAAAAAAGCAGCAATCTCTAACTTTCATGTTGGATTTCAGAATTCTTCATTTGCTTCCTCTAAGCTGTGCAAAGCCTTTTTGAGAGGCATTCTCCTGCTAAGACCCCCTTATAAAGACCCACTCCACCATGGGATTTAAATTTGGTACTTCAAGCCTTAATTCATTCTCCCTTTGAACCAGCAGCTAAATGTAATCTTAAATTCCTGACATGAAAAACTATCTTTCTAGTTTCAATTACATCTCCTAGAAGAATTTTAGAACTTCAAACATTATCTTCTAAGCCTCCATATTTGATTTTTCATACGGATAGGGTCATGTTGCGTACCTGTGCTTCCTTCCTTCCTAAGGTGGAGTCAGAATCCAACATCAACCAATCCATTAACTTTCCAGTATTATTTCCAAAATTTGCAAATAAAGGGGAATATATGTGGTGCTGCGGTAGTGTTGTCGCCTCACAGCAAGACGTTGTCCCATCCGATTCTCAGCTAGATCGTCTTCTGTGTGGAGGCATGTGTGAATGAGCATGCCTTCGTTGAAGGTTGTGCGTCAGGGCTGGTAACTCAACATGTAAAAATCCACTACCAAACATTAGCAGACTGGAGTTCCGCTGCGGCGACCCCTAACCGGGATAAGCCGAAAGACACAAAACATATGTTGCATTTATTGGTTGCCCATATATAATTACATTTTTACTTACACAGAACAAAAAAATTAGAAAGATAGATCAGCAGTTTATTTCCTTTGTACATACTAAATTGGGTGAATCAGTTACAAAGCTAACTCTTGCTAGATGGTTGACAGATTGTATATTTGTCTATAAATCTCCCCTTACCAAAATTTTTAAAACTCATTCAACCAGAGCTATGGCAACTTCTTCTGTGTTCCATTCTACAGCTTCTATGGATGTGCAGCTACAACTTGGTCAAATTCTCATACTTTTATCACTCATTAGAAAGTAGATCTGGTCTCGAGGGGAGGGGGGGCTCATCCTTACTCAGGAATATCCTTCTTTGGAGTCCACCCAGGATTTTAGGTAGCTGGGGACTCTGTCCCATTAGTTGAAGAATGATTGAAAATTTACAACATCAGATAAAGAAGTTATGTACTCGCCATAATGTTCCATCTGTGTTGCCATTTTCATTCTTCCTCAACTCCACACCCACTAAACCCCCATCCTTTTTAATGACTTACTTCTGGAGGAACGAGAGGATTCAAGGAAACGGATCTCGTTTGTGTTGGGGTCCAGATATGGCTTATTATAATAGTCTTCCTGTTAAGCAGCAAACCAGGTCTGAGGGATGTTAGGGATTGGTGCATTATGGGTAGGGAAGGAGCTCGAGTGTTTTTTGGTGGCCACGAGCTAGTGTGATGGCCAAGTCAGATCCAAAGATTGGATCCGAACCCATCAGTTGAGGAAGAATGAAAATGGACAACACAGATGGAACGTTATGGTGAGTACATAACATCTTTTTTATGATGCTGTAATTGAAGAAACCAAGGCAGCAACTATGGGGTCAGTTATCAGTAGACCTCTCTGGCTGAGGCTACCCTTCGAAAATGTCAAGGTGCAGCTCCACCATGTACCACTAGATAAGGAGTTGCTCTTTGAGAGACCCAATGATGAAGTCTTTAAGAAAATGGCTAGATTACTCTGTCAGCAGAACAGCTTTTTCACTCCCCCATGCCCAGATATGACAGAACCTACCTCTGTAAACCTGGTCCTTACTGTCACAGGTAAGGGAGAGGCAAGCAAGTGAAAAGAAAAAAAAGGCCAGCGCAAGAAAGTTGACACGGTGACCAGAAAGCGAAGCCAGGGAGCCCCCAGGGTCCTTCAGTTACCAGTGAGCAGCCATGACTATATGGATCTTCTCTCTTCATCCCTTCATCCAACCCCCTGCCTCAGAACACAGGAGGGGTAAGTATCTGAGGGAAATAGGAGTTAATCTCAAAAGACAAATATCTTGCAGATCATAGTGCAACGTTGTAAGCTCCACTTCATAAAGAATCCCAAACATGTTGGGCATTCTTCTTGTGTCAAAAGACCAAGTGTAGTTTGCTCCCCCCTGTAATTCAGGAACTCCTGCTACTTGGAGTGTAACTGAACCCCTACTAAGGCAGGTCCAAAACATGAGAGTCTATGCAGGACTGTTCTTGTGCCCAGAAAGGAAGGACCATGGTGGCCCATCTTAGACCTCCAAGGACTCCACACTTATTGTCTCAAGTCCTGATGATTTCTTTAGATCTGAGGATGACCACCTAGATACACCTGTCCACAATGATCACAAGTGTTTCCTCAGGTTTGAGGTGTGGGGCTTCCACTAACGATTTACCTCTTTGCCTGCTGGACTGGCTGCTGTATCAAGGATTTACACAGAGTACCTAGTTTCAGTGATTGCATAAGGGGCATTCACATCTCTTCCACATCTAGATAGCTGTCTCATACAGGCACTTACACAAGAGTAAGTTAGATAAGTCCCTGAATTTCAACATGGGCTGCTTCAAGAGTCTCAGTGTCTCCTTCTTTCAAAAATTTCCTACACCTCCTTCAGAATTGTGATATTCCATAGAGCACTCTTGGACATGAGCAGCCAGAGGACCTCTCTCACTAGAAGAAAAAAAATGGATTATTTGTCAAAATATTTCCACAACATAGCACAGGAGAGATGCATCTCAGCCAGAGATGGTCTCAGGACAGCCGGGTAAATGTCCTCTAGCATATTAACAGTTATAGTACCTTTAGCTTGGATATACACAAAGGAACTCTGCTGGTACCTAAGGTCCACTGGGAGCCAACACTCACTGTCCCTGGAAGAAATTATTCTTTTTATGTTCTGCATTTCCAGGGAGCTGGAGTGGTGGCCTACCCATGTCTGGTAAAACCAAAGGTTGCCTTTCACACAGGAACCCTACAATCACCACTGATGCTTAAGTTTTAGTTTCAGGCACATACTTGGGGAGTCTCAAGAACTTTGGCATGCAACCCAAAGAAGGAAAAAAGCATATAAGTGAGAAAGAGGTGATGACACTGGTGCTGGCACTGAAGGACTACAAACCAGTTTGGAAAAACTGGGTCCAACAGGTGATGACAGACACCACTACCTGTAAAGTGTTTTCAGCAAGCAAGGTGGAGTGTCTTCCTACCTGTTGTGTAAGCTGGATGTGACTGTCTGGGAAATAGCCTCACACCCTATATGTAGTTTACATTCAACATATTTGAACTCCATGATAGACCAGTTAAACAGGTCAAAGACAGATCTATACAAGTGGATGTTGCACAGAAGTATTTTTCTCCAGCTGGTGCACTGGCAGGAGAATCCCACAGACAGACCTTTTTGCCTCTTTGAGTTGCAAACAATGGAAAACATTCTGTTCAAGGTCACCACATTAAGTGCTTTGGGCAGATCTTTTCCTCCATGCCTTTCCTCTGTGATCCTGCTCCAACTCTTGAATTTACAGAAAGTAAGGCTGGGAAGCAGTCAGAAATACCCTTGATAGCATCTTTTTGATGCAGGCAACCCTAGTTCTTCGGGAGCAGTCAGAAATACCCTTGATAGCATCTTTTTGATGCAGGCAACCCTAGTTCTTCCGTCTCATGGAGGTGCCCAGGAGAAAACACATGCATACATACTTACCGAATCTACAGCTAACTGCCTATCCCAGAACAAGAGAACATGTATACATCCTTATCTGGGACTTTGAAGCTCTCAGCCTGGATGTGACACTTTATCCTTCAGGTACCATTTTATTGAGGACATGAATTATATTATTAAGGAGGCTAAAAGCTACTTCTAAATATCCTCCTTACCCAGATAGTACCACAAAAAGTAGTTGGAGCCCAGCACAGCATTGATGCAGTACTTGAGTAAACTGTTTAATTTAGGACTGGTCTGTGCTTCCATTTAAGTACACCTATCGGCCATTTCAGCCTCTCAACCTAGGGACCAACCATTGTCATGCCTATATATAGCAAATTATTTCTTCAGAGGGTCTTGTATTTGAGGCCACCCACTAAAACAATAGTTGCTACTTAAGACTTGAATTACATCATAGAAAAATTGACAGTCACCATATGGACCTGTTTTCTCAGATGCCTATCTTAGAAAACTGCCTTGTTGCTGGTCAATGCATCTGCCAGGAGAGTTTCAGAACTCCAAGAGCTCATGTAGAAAACCCTTTTTAGCTTTCAGTAACAGTAAGGTTGTCATTAAAACAGTCCCTCCTTTATGCCTAAAGTGGACAAGACATTTTCTCTCCACCAAGATGTTGCCTGTCTTATTTCCCAGCCTCCAAAATAGAGGGGAAAGGGTGATGTATTTTCTAGTTGAATACAAGCAGCTACAATATTGTTTACACAGCACCAAAAATGTCAGGCAGTTAGATCAACTGAGTCCTTTGCAACGGAAAAAGGGAGAAAGGCAGTGTCCAAGCAGATAGTCTGCAAATGGCTGGTCCATTGTATTATGTTCTGTTATGCCTCCCAGATAAGAAGTTAGCACTGTAAAAGGACCACAGTATGAGAGAGAGTGCTTCCCATCATGGCCTTCCTTAGAGCGGATGGCCACATGGAATATATTGCAGATGGCTGCATGATCCTGTTGTCCACACCTTCTGTAAGCAGTACAGACAGGACATCTCTTTCAGGATAACAGTTGGGTTCACTTCTGCCAGTTTTTCAGGACATGTTGCAAACCCAGATCTTCCTTCCCAGCCATCTGACTCTCTCTCTCTCTCTCTCTCGCTCTGTCTCTCACTGTGAGCTCTGTGAATCATCCCAGTAGGTAGAACTGCTGTAACAATGATCTAATCAAATAACATAGTGTAACTGTGTCAGAACTTGAAATAGTAGATGTTTGAGATATTTGAGAAGAATTACTGTTGCAGTATCATTTTCCTCCCATCATCCTGTTTCTGTGTTTGGGACATCCTGGGCTGGGGTGGATGTACTGCCTCCATATGCTACCTGCCCTTCCCACTTCTCTTCTTATAGGGATTAATATCTGCTCATGTCTGAATAGACCTAAGAGAACATTGTTCTTTAATTCCCATCTCCTCCACTTAGAAGTAGAGAATCTGTCTCTTTTGTAGGAATAGAAGGTCCTTGTTCTTTTGCTTAGGGTAGATGTTATGTTAAGTTGGTGTAGGTGGGCAGGAGTCTCTTTTAGAGAGAGCATGCTGACATTCCTGAGGATGGCCATCCATCACATCTGGAATCGGTAGGGTGTTGAGCGCACTGGAAGTTAGGCCAGACATTGAGCATTCAGCAGCTGAAGTTCCAGTATAAATAACTACTTCAACGTTATTCTGTTTGAACAGCTATTGTTATGACAAGTTGTTAACACAACTGTACCTTAATTTAAACCAGAGTACGTATATATTATATGTTCAGTGGTGCCGCAAATCAAGTGTTTTCAAAGCGTATAGCTTTTCTCACATTTCAGGTGTATGTACTTAGTTGTTTATTTTTAAAATAGACAAAATAACTGATATTACCACGTGAGAAAATTAGATTCTGAACAAATAGCAAATAATGAAGAAAGTCATAAAAATTGTAACAAATGCTCAGAACGGGCGTCAAGCTGTGTAAATCAGTCTTGTGAGGATAGAGGTTTTCTGCTACTGTTCCCTGTCATAGTTGCAATTATTGTTCTTATATACTTTCTTCAAATATGTTTATACATCCACATACTTCTAAATTGTTTACATTTAATGTCAATGCTACTTGCAATTCTGAACATGTTGTATATTTAGCCCTCTGTTCTTCCTGTCCCTCCTTTTATGTTGGTAAAACCGACCGAAGGCTTAGGGACAGGATTCGAGAGCATTTATATCAGATTCGTGTTCATTCAGCTGTTAATGCTCTTTCTAAACACGTCCTAGACACAGACGTCACACATACTTTTAACTTTTTAGTTATTTATGTTAATACCCCTACTCTCAGAGGAGGAAACATTACAAATTATACAGAAAGAAATGAAGTTAATTGGATTATCAGACTACAAGCTCATATTCCACCAATGATAAAGTACCTTTAAAACCAGCACTTAGAAATAGAAGATATCATTATAAATGATTTTTTTATTCCAGTATATTTATTACTTAGATATACCTTTTATTTATGTGTGCATAAATTCTCATATTGCTATGTACTATATATATATATTTTTTATATTTAAAATGAATATATTACTCGATATTGCTGCTAACCAATATTTATTTATTTATTTATTATTATGCTTTTATTAATATGTCCTTACATTCATTCTTTACATTGATTCAATGCCATTGTGATTCATTAATTGATGATGATGTCATTTTTAATGAAGCTGTGATTTTGTATATAAGGAGCTTTCTGTCTAATGTGTTAGTAATGGTTTGAAAAAGCTATTTTAGCGAAAGCGCTCACCTGTTTGTCAATAAATCTACTTTTACAGAAGGAATTTTATAAAAGTTGTTCCGTTCTTGGATATTTGTTTGGTCTGAAGAGACGCCTGTGATTAACTTTCAGTCTTTCTCTGCGTCTATGGTCTGAATAGACACACAGTCGCTTACTTGGACCATTTATTTCTGTGTAACTTTATTTGGCTTGAAGAGATTGATTTACACAGCTCACCCATTCTGAGCATTTGTTACATTTTTTTATGTTTATTTTTAAAAGTTTATTTACTTGTTTACATGTGATGTTGGAGAATATCCATCAGATTGATGCTTTTTTTCAGTGGCATCTTAAGAGGACAAAAGCTCCAGGAACAGTTAAACAACTTAAATATAATATATACCAATTAAGAAGATAGTAAATGTATATGATTCAGTGTGAAGCGATAAAGTAAAATAATTAAAAATAATAAACATGCTGTAGAATATTATAGCAATAACCCACGCCTGGGTGTGGGTAATGCTGAATTTACCCACGGTTGGCGTGGTTTGGTCACGAGGGCGAAGCCCGAGTGGCCAAACAAAGCCAACGGTGGGTAAATCCAGCATTACCCACACCCAGAAGTGGGTTATTGCTATTATACAATGACATTATTTAAGAAAAAAAATAATTACTTTTCTTAAATAATGGCATTGTATAATGCCTCCTTGCTGCCCTTCCGCAGCTGTCTGGTATTCTGCGGCAGTTCTGATGTACTGCGCATGCGTATGCCTACGCATTACATCAGAGCTTTGGGCAAAAGCAACGGAGAAAGCAAGATCTCCGTTGCTTTTTACTGTTTCGCTATGTTAAATGGGTTTGCTTCTTTTAAAGCTGTCTCGCTATGTTAAACCCATTTAACATAGCGAGACAGTTTTGAAAAAAGCAACGGTGAAAGCAAGATCTCCGTTGCTTTTTACAAACTGTTTCGCTATGTTAAATGGGTTTAACATAGCGAGACAGCTTTAAAATAAGCAACGGAGATCTCCATTGCTTATTTTAAAGCTGTCTCGCTATGTTAAACCCATTTAACACAGCAAGACAGGTTTAAAAAAAAAAAAGCAAAGGAGAAAGCAAGATCTCCGTTGCTTTTTACACACTGTCTCGCTATGTTAAAGGAGTTTAACATAGCGAGACAGCTTTAAAAAAAGCAATGGAGATCTCCGTTGCTTTTTTTAAACCTGTCTCGCTATGTTAAACTCCTTTAACATAGCGAGACAGTGTTTTAAAAAAAGACTTATACTAATGTAAAAAGACCGGGCGACCGGGCCTTTTTCCATTAGTATAAGTCGATTTACAACGTGCACACTGACCAGTCAGTGTGCACGTTTTGGAATATTAATGGGGGATCATGGTATAATAGGCATTAGAGCACACTAGTCAATGTTACAGGGGCAGCCACGGTGGTGCAGCGGTTAGCGTTGCTGCCTCACAGCAAGAGGTTCTCCGGTTCGATCCTCGGCAGGGGTACCTTCTGTGCGGAGTCTGCATGTCCTCCCTGTGGTCGCGTGGGTTTCCTCCGGGTGCTCCGGTTTCCTCCCACATCCCAAAGACATGCTGTAGGTGGATTGGACACTCTAAATTGGCCCTAGGTGTGAGTGTGTGCATGTGTGTGCCTTCTGTGGAAATTTGGGTGCCGGGCTGGCAACTCGACACTGTAAAACTCCACTGCCAATCATGAGTGGACAGGTGATCCGCTGTGGCGACCCCTAACCCGGAAAATCTGAAAGAAGAAGTCAATATTTGTTACAGAAGGGAAGTTAAAGATGCTATTACAGAAATACAAAACAGGTAATGCATAATATTTCAGAAGGATGGCTAAAAAGCAGTATGTAATAAATGATTATGTGACTCGCTTGGAGGGGGGGGTTGGTATTAAGATCCAATAACCAATACAGACATCATGAATTCAAGGTTTTGAGTGTTTCTTGCACAGAATTTTCATTTAGCTCTCTAGCAGTTAAAGTGGTAATGGTCTTTCATGTTTTGTTTTGCTTTTTTTTTTTGTATATTTGGGAAGAAATTACTAAAGTGCAAGTAGATGTGTGTTCCAGAGCTTTCAAGTAAAAAACAGAGATGCATACTTGTGAGCTGACCTGACATTACGTAATGTTTTTTGCTATTCCAGAAAAGAGAAAGTGTGGGGTGGGTGGTGTAATTTAGTACTTTGTGGATATGCTTTAGTTGAGTTAGGACAAAGTGTTGATTGAATTCAAAGCTGTTTAAAATTATGAAGCAAGGGACAGTGCTGGGTTCTAATTCGAGTTAGGAAGGAATGCAAGGAGGTACTTTGAGGCAGGAATTGGCAGTAGGAAAGACCACAGCCCTGGAAAAAAATCAGCATGTTTTATTGGTCAGAAAGATGCCTGTTGAAAGTCCAAGGGTCATAATTGGGATCCTTAGAAGCATGAGATTTTAAGTGTAGATGGGGGGAGTGTGTAGAAATACCAAGATTGTGGTGTTTTGGAGTATTAAACCTACTCTGAGATACACAGTCACAAGAGTATAAGTAGCAAAGATGTGGGGGATGTGGAGACTTTTTCCTCTGCCGTCATGATTTAAAGTATAACAGTGAGTTTCAGATTTCACTTTGTCAGATTTTGCATTATCAGGTTTCACAATTCCAAACAGGAGTCCTGTCAGAGTTAACATAGTTTGCATGTTTCTCAGACTTCAGCTTATTGGTTATCATCTTTTTTTGTGTTTTGGTGGATGTAAGTACTACAGCTATGAGAGGATCAAAATATTTTTAGGATATGTTTTTATGCCGTGAAGGTAGTGGGCTCATCAGTCTCATTTTGGGAATCTTTGCAAATAAGAAAACTTGATTCTTATTTTTTTTTGTTAGAAGCGCTTACTCAAAACTGTTTGGAGCTTAAATTTCCTCTTCAGTTAGGAATTTTCAGCAGAGGCAGTATCTTTTGTGATAAGGACAATAGAGCTGTCAGTGTAAACAATCTGTTAAGTGCTACACCATCTCCTTAATCAAAATAGTGAAGCTTAAGGGGCAGAGCACTAAACCACATGAAACACATAGTGCCATTAGTGCATTCAATGCTAACTTTACCCCCTCTCACCCCCTAAAGAGCCCTTCTCTATACCGGAAGAATGCAAAGTTCCTGTAATCACAGCTGTACAGGTAAAAACCACACTCTCCAAAGCCAAGACCACAGCATCCATGGGACCAGACAACATCCCAGGCTGCGTTCTACACAATCTACAGAACGAACTGGCACCCTACCTAAGTACCATGTTCAATCATAGCCTCACCTCAGGCTTTGTGCCTGCTGAGTGGCGCACAGCGACGATTATCCCACTCCACAAGAGAGGAGCCACCACGGACCCTGGGAACTACTACCCCATTAGCCTGACGAGCCTGGTCTGCAAGGCCATGGAACGTATCATCATGGAACTTATAAACAAAGACATTGGTAGTCTCCAAACTCTGAACCCCACCCAATTCGGGTTTGTAAAAGGCAGATCATGTCTCCTAAACCTGATAGACTTCTTTGAAGCAGTCACCAAAGCCGTAGACGAGGGTAAGGTGGTTCACACAGCCTATCTAGATCTTGCCAAGGCTTTCAACACCATCCCCCACTCTGGAATTATAGATAAACTCACTAAACTAGGTATAAATCCCTATGTCACAAGATGGGTTGCCAACTGGCTCACTGAGAGAACCCACACTGTGAAAGTAGCAGACTCCAAATCTGACTTCAGACCATTGACAAGTGGAGTACCACAGGGTTCAGTCCTGGGTCATCTCCTGTTTGGTATCTACTTCTCTGAAGTACAGGCTAACACAGAAGGTCTTTGGCTAATGAAGTTCGCAGATGACTGCAAACTAGGTGCCATAATCAAAACTCCTAACGATGTGGACATCCTACAAAAGGGCCTCACTGAGACAGATGCCTTGTGTCAAAGCCATGGACTTAAGCTCAATGCCAAAAAGTGCATTGTCATCCCCTTTGGTAAAAACTCTGTACCCATGAACTACAACATAGGCGGTAGTATACTTAACACCGAAAGTGTGATAAGAGACCTTGGGACACAGGTGGACAGTAGTCTCTCCTTTGATAATCACATCGCCACCGTAGTCAGGAAATCCTTCTATGTGGCACACCTCCATCACAAAAGGTTTCTCATCCAGAAAAAAAAAACTGTCATTGTTCCCCTCTACTCATCACTCATTAGACCCATTATAGAGTACAATGCCCCTTTTGGTATGTACCTCACATGACATCTACAACAACTGGAAAGGCCGCAGAAATACCTCACAAAGAGGATTACCGGCCTCAAACAGATGCCCTACGCAGACCGTCTCAAAAAACTCCAGCTTTACTCTGTCGCATATCACCTACTCAGAGGTGATGTCTGCCTAACATACAAAGCTATGTCAAACCCAGAGCTGTTGGACATGCTCCACTTAAAGAAATCCCAATCCCTCCGAGCTACACGCTTTAGGGACCTAAACCTTGTCACCACAATAAACAGAACGTGTCGGAAGGATAGATTCCTGTCCCAGAGACTTCCCATACTCTGGAATAAGCTACATCTCAAACAAAGCTCCTCATTAGCATTCTTCAAGAAAAATCTTGATGATTGGATGGGAAATAGGAAATTCACCCTGGGGATCATATCTGTGGCTCTGCTCGACAGTGGCACAGGAAAATAATTTTCTTGGGTGGCAAAAGCCAGGGTGCCTTTCTGGCTGGGCTTGTATAGGCCCCAGGGCCGATAACCGAGTACCTACCTGTGAACCTATGAACCTATTACATCATCACATCTGAGGGACTGTGCTCTATCTTTGATGTACCTAGTCAGCCATATGCAGTCACTGTGGAGAGGCCATGTAGGTCTTGCAGATTATACCACTGAGATGCCTATTTACAGTGATCCAACAACCTTGCTACAGTTCAGATGTATGCAGACATAGTAAGTGGCATTATGTGGCACTACTTGCCATGACCTGTGGAAAAGCCTTGTTGCCTGGTAGGTATGAGTTTATTGTTAGCAAGGTGCTGGATGAGCTGATCACGTTTGTGTTTCTGCAGAATTTTTGAAAGGAAAGACATGTCAGCAGAGGAGCAAACCACTGTTGTGGCTGTCTCTGTGATGGTCCCCCTAGCGTTTGTCCCCACTGATAAAACCCAGAATGAGGGAACAAAATGGTTAGGCCTGATGGTTGGCAGGCATGATGCTGAATGAGCTCCTAGAAAGAAAAAAAGTGGGTCACAGTATGAGCATGGCTAAGTTAAAGAAATGAGAATGGGTTAGAGTACATGATCAGGGTTCAGGAGGTGAATAGTGTTATAAATGTATTAGCATTTTCTGAGAATTTTCTTTTGCTCCAGAAATATATTTTCCTAGACAGTAAAGGAAGCTTAAACTAGTTTCTAACTTTATGAAACTGTTGGGAGGTCAGCAAACATCTTTATTTCTTAAGTGGCCCACAGGTGGTCTATGTTTTCTAAACAGTGGCATTGTTTTTTTTAGCATGATCAATTGGAAAGTTAGAATCCTTGTAATTCTGTTCTTCTGAGCTGGGATCATACTGTGCAATATCTTCAGAAGGACACAACACTGAAGTATTATATACACTGATTTCATTGCGGTCACTTCACACTAGCCCAGTTTAGAGGGTATAGAGAATTATTGAAAAATTCAGTATTAAATTTCTTCATATTTTTTGAAGTTGATTTCCTGTGTTAGTGAATTGGAATTTGCTGTGTCACCAGATTGCAGAATTTTGAAGGTTGTTGGTGTGACTGATAAGTCCAGAAACATTATTTGATGAAGTAGTTGTGTGTCAGCAGTCATTAGAAGCAGTTAAGTAAACTCAATCTCAAGTAAAATCCATAGGGGGTGACAGTATATGTCTGACTATAACAAAGGAGTACAGAACCCCAACTACAATCCAGATCACCCCATTTTGATTAACAGCTTGGATGCTGGAAAAGCCAAAAGGTTGGTGTGAACAGGTTATACCAGCTCAGCCATCTGGGGTAGAGGGTGGTGGGCCCCTAAGCCAAATGCATCCACTTGCATGACACTAAGGGTAATAAAGACCAGAGTACATGGGTACTGTAGTCCCAAGCCAGTGACTGTAGCCTGTGTGTGTGTGTGTGTGTGTGTGTGTGTGTGTGTGTGTGTGTGTGTGTGTGTGTGTGTGTGTATATACGCGTACACAGCGGAGGGTTTATGGCATCCCACAATGATGTGGGTGCTCATGTCAATCATTTATCGTGGGGTTACAGCCATTACTACTATACTGCCATTTCAGACATGCAGAGCACAGATCACTGCTTTGGCCATGACAGTCCCCCTTCCAGCTCTTGCCCTCATTGATAACACTCAGGTTTGGGATACATATGGGTAGGGCTCATGGGGTTAGGCATGATGGTTGGGAGGCATGGTACTGAATGAGCTAGCAAAAAAGTGGGTTGTAGTATCAACATGGTTAAGTCAAAGAAATGAGAATGGGGTAGAGTACATGATCAGGGTTTAGGAGATGTATTTCTAAAATATATATTAGCATTTTAAAGGGGTCTTAATCTGGTTTCTACGCATATGAAATTGTTGGACGTCAGCAGACATCTTTTTTTTTTAATAAATGGCTGACAGGTGGTCTTCAGCAATCTAGTTGGATGTTATAATCCTAATTCTGCTCTTCTGAACTGGGACCATACTGTTGAGGACCTTTAGAAAAGGGTCTGTATTACGAAGTCGAACTAAAACAAGTTTGAACATTGTTATATCGAACCCTAAAGTCCAAAAGTTGAAAATAGCGAAGCCACGGCACATCTAATTTTTTCCCAGGGGAAAAAAAAATCGGTGGGCCATTTTCAGGGCTTTGCTGTTTCCTCCACTGTGGTGCAATCTCGGATTTGGTATATTTAAGTAGGGGGTGTGTGGGGGCTGTGGGGGGGGTGAAGCCAGCCACTATAGTTTAAGGTTACATTTTTTTCACAGGGAAAAATCGCTGTTCTGTGTTTTCGGTTTTGTTGGATTTCGGACTTTAGGGTTCGATATTACAATGATCAAACTTTTGTTAGTTCGACATTGTGATATAGACCCTTAGAAAAAAACTACAGTGAAGTGTTACGCCTACTGATTTGGCTACAGTTGTTTGAGTAGCCAGTTTTATAGGATGTAGGGAATTAAATATTCAGGATCAAATTTTTTTGTTATTTCCTGATTATTTGATTTTTGTGCTCACTAATTTGAGCTTGCTATGGCATCAGAGTGCAGCATTAGGAAGATGGGTTTATGAAAATATCATTGTTCACACTAACATTTATTATTTGTTAACTGGATAGATGAACTAGTTCATGAATCCTTATTCTAAAATTACAACATTTTAAAAGTGCAGGCATTGATTTTGTGGTTCAGGCAGCATCATATTACTGTGCTATAAACTTGTGATTTATTTTCCCTCTCATTTTAAATTTGAAAGTATAAATATAGATTATCTGCATGAAGTACCACTAAGCCACAATAGACATGAAGACATTTACACAGTTAATTTGCTAAATTTTCTAGCTGACAATATACAACTGAACTTGGCGTATAGTGATGAGTGTGGAAAGAATACATATGAAAATCAGGAATCGGCAAAGGATGATTAATTACATATTGTTTTCTGAGTGACAGTGGCTCAATAGGTAGCACACACACCCTTTGTTCTGCAAGGTCAGAGAAGATTGGGTTTTGTTCCCATCCCAGATGATTGGGATTCATTTTCCATTATTGCCATTGCAGTGCAGCATTATGGAATGCTGCACTCCTGAGTGGGCTGTCTTTCTCTTGAGACATTAAACTGTGGCCCCATCTGCCTGAATCAGGGGTAGCTTATGTGGATGTAAAAGGTTCTACCGCACTTATCAAAAAGAGTAAGCGGCCTTTATTCATAGAACAAAACTTACATATTTACTACAATATTATTTCAAATATGTACAATATTTACATTTGCAGACAATTCCTTATTATCACTTTTGCTTTTTTATCCCCACCTACACCTTTTCATAACATCCCACTTCTTATGGGGTATTGCCTTCCACAAAAAAAAAAAAAGTCACTCTGCCCCTTCAGATCTGAGTTTTTTTGGCCCAGCTGCATTCCTACCCTCCAGGACAGATCCACTGGCTTGGCCATCTTTGGCTTAGACTCATTCCTTGGTTGCTTCAACTCCTACTCCTTCAGGGCTGTTGGGACCTCAGAGACATAGTGTCGAAGCTGGAGTTTCCAGGTCAGGGTCAATGATCTCTGCTTCAGGATCTTCTCTTCCACTCGGAGCTTTGGCTGTGGACAGCTTGGCTTTGATCTCAATCTTGGGGCTAGGCATGCCTTCCTTAAGTTCGGGGCTTTCACTGGTACCTTCAGGTGCTGGGACCCTCAGCCTCAAGAGACCACCTTCCACTTAAACCTTCAACGTTGTAGAAAGTATATTCTGTTCTCCGGAGAATGGTCAGGTTTCTCCATCCAGTGCCCTCCTTTCTCATCTGAGCCTGTGACCAGTCATCAGTCTACTCCTGGACAGCCTACGTCAATGAGTCTTCAGCTAGCCTCTGTGACGGGCCTCCCGTTTCTTCCCATTCCCCCTAGTTCTCCCAGAGTGGGAGGTTCCAGAGAAGAGGAGGTGTAAAAGGAAGCACCTTGATTCCCCGTAGGAGTCTGTCAGACAGGATATTGGGATACTGACCTAAAGGAAAAAGAGTGTTCCCCTGAGTCTCCGCAAGATGACGCCTCTTTTGGCAACTTATTGGAGCTGCTTCACCAAAGCGGAGGCTGGACCACTGAATTCCTCTTTCCGGAGGAGTCAGTATTTTTGGAGGCCTTTGGTGTAGGCCCATCCTTTTCTTGGGTTGTTCCCCCTCTGGGAGTTCTTACAGTTCTAGTATCCTATAAGGTGAGGAAGGAACCCATCTCATTGAAGCCTATCCCCAAGAAGCCAAAAGATTCTCACTCCCCCAAGCACCAGATACATTAGATTAAGGATCCGGCCATCGATGCTATTGTGGTGTAAGCTGCCACTAAGAAGATTTCTGAGAAGAGCGCTTCAATCCACTCTCCAACCATGGAGTCTTGGGCTTTAGATCCGTTAGGGAAGTGCTGCTATGCCTCAGCCACTTGAAATGTGGCCTGTTGTCTTTCCGGCTTTTCCCGTTAGGGCCACAGCAGCAGAACTGCAGTAGATTTTTACGGTGCCAAGTTGCCAGCCTGATGCCCAACCTTCAACGAAGGCACCCCCATCCACGCATAATCACTTCATTAAAAGATGACAAAGCTCTTCATGATGACATGCAAAACATACACATTCTATAGCAACATGACTTCCCACTTATTATTAACATCAGTAATATCCCATTTAATATTAACATCAACAAATACAGACACATAAGCCCTTACAAGGAAGGCAGAAGTTATCAAATCTTAAAAACTAACAAATTAAAGACCTACTGATAACTATAGAAAACAATTTAACCTTTCACCAGTGTATTCTCTAAAATCCATCCAATTCTTAACGGCATGTCAGGCCCACTCCCAGGGCAGTAAAGTATCACTTCATACCTTGCAGATGAAACACCATTACTCAGAGTAACCACACTGCATCAGCCTCCTAGAGCAAGCTGAAAAGGTATGATGATTCCTTACTAAAACTGTAGGATTGAAAATCTGTTTTGAAAGGCTTCAAGAATTTTTACAGGTTTAGAAGTAAACTCTGAATCATCTGTGAGGTAATGACAGATTCAGTTTTACCTGGAAAAATCTATGCCCGAAATGCAACCACAGGGGGAGCCAGCTACAAATCATGGAATCAAATAATAAAAATAAACCGAAAAGGTGGCAATCATTGCCCTTTTTGATAGCTCTTCCTTGTTTGGGCTGAAAGTTAAAGATACTTTAACAAGGAGTGAGAAAGATAAGAAGATACTCTCCGCCTTTGGGGTGTGCGTTTCCACCCCTCAGTGGACCTTTTCAAGGAATTGGTGGGTAAGCGCCTCTTTTTCAGAAATTCACAGCAGTCTTTTCAGGTTGCTCCTTCAGAGGGTTCCACCCTAGGGTAGAGGAGGATCATAATGGATGCTGCCTGTGGGCAGGGGGTCCACAGAATCGGGGTTTCCATGGGGCTTTCTCCAGGCCTTTTCAGCAACCCTGAAGGGTTGCCTGACTGTCCAACTCTGGAAGCAGTTGGGGTGGTTCAGCTTTAAACTCAAAAGCTTGGGAGGCCATCATCTCAGATGCATGGTTGTTAAGAGACATATACAGAGATTACTACATTCCCTTTTCAGAAGTTCCAAAACTTTGTCAAAACCATCTCCCAAACATTCTGTCCTGTCAGAGACTGCATGCAGCTGTAGAGATTTACTAGCTGCTTACAAACCAAGTCATCCAAGACATCCCACCAGACTAGCAAGGATCTGAAATCCTTTCTAGATTCTTTTTAGTACCAAAGAAGAGCATCAGTTCATGAAAAAGACCAAGTTCCGGATGATCTGAGAAAGGATGATTGGATGTACCCAGCAGCAGTTCTCAAGGATGTCTGGCATCATATCAAGATAGACAGGTGCTCCAGAAAGTTCCTGCATTTCGGATGAGGGGCCAGACATTACCGGTACAGCTCCCTACCATTTGACAGCCCCCCAAATGTTTGCCAAGTGCATGGCAGTGGTTGCAGCCTGGCTTCAGCTGCAGAGATTGCAGGTCTTTTCCATACCTTGACGATTGGCTCCTCACCACTCCCACAAGAGCATTGTTGATAATGGCCAGGGATACCTTACTCCAACTGTGCAACAAGTTAGGCATTACAGTCTCTTACACTAAGTTGAGCCTTCAGCCTGTTGAATTCATAGGTTGTGGTCTCGATATGGTCAATGAAATCACCAGATTTCCAAGTTTCAGAGTGTGAGATCTTCATTCTCAGGCCTTGGTGATCCTGGCAACCTCAATGGCTTCAGTTCGTGCAGTTATGAAACTTCTGGGTCATATGGCAGTATCCATAAGGTTGGTTCCTATAGCCAGATACCACAAGACCTCTGCAATGGACTCTGGCCATACAGTGGTCTTTCCTAACCCATCCAATAGATTTTACAATACAACTGATGGAGGTGTGCCATGACCAGATTCGGTGATGTTTGTAGTCTCCTTTAGTAACCAATGGGAAACTGCTTGCTGTTCCACCTGCTGGGGCCATTTGTACCTCAGAAGCCTACCTCTTGGGGTGCCAGGGGCATTTCAAAGGGAAGATGGTTCAGGGGTCACGGTCATTGTTCTGGAAATGAGAGCAGTCCGCCTTGCATTGCAGGCTTTTCAGGACACCCTTCCTAGGGGTGTGATTGCATTGCGATAGAGGCAGACAATATTTATGATATTCTTCATGTTTCACTGTTGCAGTCATTACATTTGGGTAATCCTGCTGGCAGGTTGCCCTCAGTCGGCCTAAATTCCAAAGTCCTGGGTCCTGCGTCGGCTGCTGTTGCCCCTTCCCTGACGTCAGGTCATCAGGGGTATAAAAGATGCGGCCAACGCTATTTTCTTTAGTCTTTTCTTGTCACGCGGTGCCCGAAGCAGAAGCAGTTCGCAAGTGGCGGTCGGCCGACTTCTGAGATTTTCGTGTTCGAGTTTCAGATCCGAAGTCTTCAATAAAGCTAAGTACCCTGCTGGGGAAACTTTTTACTTGCTCCAGACCGATGTCAGAAAAAGTAAATAATTGTATTTCTTGTGTAAAGCAAATACCTCATAAGGACTTTCATTCTTACTGTATTCCTTGCCTAGGCCCTGCTCACAACGTTTCTGGTTGTCAGTTTTGTGCTAGATTTAACCAATGCACTATTAAGCGTCGGTATGATTTTGCTTTAAACTATTTTGGACGCCGGTTTAATTATCCAGAAATGTCGGATAGCCATCCGACTACCGGAGTTCACAAAAAACGCAAAGAAAAGGAGAGAGATAGACAACCGAGGCCCAAAACTGACGACGAAGCTTCTCCTAAGCCAGTTGCCGGTTCTCAGTGAGGCGCTTTCGCAGCCCCTGGCGCCCGCTACTTTAGAGTCGCAGGCCACTGCCAACTCCCACGTGGAGTCGGCCATGCCACTGGAAACCTCAAGGTATTGGAGCCTCGGATACTATTCCTTCAGATGGGTCCGGAGCCGCTGAGCAGGCACCGGCTTCTGAGGTTGTATTCAGACCTAAACATCTTTACATTAAACCAACCTCAGCTTCAAAGGCAAAGGCTAAAGCACCTTCTAAAGCAAAGAAACAAACTCAAGAGCCACGTGGACAGGCCTCTATGCCCAAAAAACAGATGCTGAAAATGGCGGAAGACTTAATTACCTTGATCAGGGGTTCTCATCCCCTCCTGATAAGAGGCCTAGGCAAGAGACTGACTATGAATCTTCAGATCAGGTTTCTATTTCTTCTGATTCCTCTTCTGATCAGGAATATTCTCTTCCCCCCTATGAGGATTCTGATGCTGAAGAATCTATACCTTCAGCTTCTCCTCCAGAGGACTATTCTTTTGGGGAAACCTTGCATACCATGAGGGAGCATTTCCACTGGGAGAGCCAAGATTTTTCAGAATCTAAAAAGAGGCTCAGGGATTTCCTTTTACTACCTCAACACAGGCCACTAGCCATTCCACCTGTGTTAGACATTGTAGATGATGTGTTTTCGGAGTCTAGTCTTACCCCTGACTCCTTACCTCCAGCTCCTGTTAAGCCTGATGGATATTACAGGGTTCCTGACTCTCATAAATTCCTTTTTAAAAACCCTGCTGCAGACCCAGAAACTATTTCACAGGGTCCCAAAGGAGTTAAAGCTTCCGCTGCAAAAAACCCTACCCCCTCTGACAGAGATTGTAGGGCACTGGATAGATGGGGAAAAAAGGTTTACACATCTGCTACCTTGGCTATAAGGGCCTTAAAGTGTCAGTTTCATATGCTCAAATATCAGAAACATGTCATGGCATTGCTTAAACAGAAAATGTTATTAAACTCTGAATGTGCAGAAAACAAGGAAATGCAGGATTTATTGCATGCAGCTGAACAAGTTGGAAAGCATACTTTGCAATGTGGTTTTGATTCTTTGGAGGCCTTCTGCAGGGCCGCAGTTACGGGTTCTGTAATTAGGAGGCATGCTTGGTTAAAGGAACAAAATCTGCCTGATCATGGTAAAGTTAAATTATTAGATGCACCTTTACAGCATGATATTTTGTTTGGTGTTAAGGCAGAAGAGGTGTTGAAGAAAATGGAGGATAAAGCTAAATCTATGCAGACAGTGAAGGATTTCTTACAGTACAGCCACCCAGATTTAGCAGGAACTGGCCAAGAATTGGTCCTTTCCCGTGTCAGGCAGGCCACAAAGAGGCAGATACAGACACCCTAGAGGCAGACAACAGCCCCAGGGCTCATACAGGCCCAAACAATGGGGTGCTTCTACCTCCAGAAGTGGAGAAGACAAATCACAGCCATATAGGAAACAGTCCCAATGACTTCCCTCTGCCAATGCCAAGCATTTATTTTTTGGCAGCACCCTTAGGGGGAAAGCTAGCATTTTTTTCACAAAATTGGCACATGATCACCCAGGACAAATGGATCTTAAAATATAGTCTCTCAGGGCTACAGGTTCCACTTTCACACCCTTCTAAAGGCAAAAGGTATGCTAGACCTGCCACACAATCAATGGGCAGAGGCACAAAACCAAGTTTCATCTCTCATGGACATGAGGGCTATTCAGCCAGTGCCACAACAAGAGCAGGGACAAGGGTTTTACTCAAGACTTTTCTTAGTACCAAGAAAGGACAAAGCATGGAGACCAATTCTGGATCTGTCTATTCTAAATACTTTTCTGGACGTTCCGAAATTCAAAATGTTGACTCTGCAGCAGCTTCTGCCCATGCTGGGCAGGAAGGCTTGGCTTGTAACTTTGGACCTCAAAGAGGCATACCTGCATGTCCCAATCAGACAATATTTCTGAAAATACCTCAGATTCATAGCTGGCTCAATGCACTACCAATTCTCTGCACTGCCCTTTGGCTTATCTACTGCGCCCAGGGTCTTCACAAAATGCCTGGCACCAGTAATTGCATTTTGCAGACAAAGAGGAATTCAAATATATCCCTACTTGAACGACTGCCTTATTCAAGCAGAGACCAAAGACATTCTACTAAAGCATCTGGCGTTTGTAAAAAGATTTCTAATTTGCCTAGGGTAAACAGTAAACGAAAAGAAATCAAAACTAGTACCCTCTCAAGAGATAATATTCCTGGGTGCAAGCTTAAATACAACTGCCCAAATGGCTTATCTCACGCCAGACAAACAAAGGCAACTGACTTCTTACTTCGAAAGCATGGCAACAAAGACCCAGTTATCTGCAAGAAAAATTCTGCAGGCTCTGGGCTACATAGCCTCCTGCATTCTGCTAATTCCATATGCAAGACTGCATATGAGGAAACTACAATGGTATCTAAAAAGTGTTTAGACTCAACATTGCCACAGCCTAGAATCATTGATTTCACTCATTCCCTGCCTGCAACAGGAGTTTCGATGGTGGGAACAGGCCTGTCACCACAACAAGGGACAGCCATTCACTTTACCCACAGCCAGGCAAATACTAACAACAGATGCATCAGATTATGCCTGGGGGGTCCACATGGCAGGAAAATGTATTCAGGGCACATGACCCCCAAGCCAAAGGCATCTACACATCAATCAAAAAGAGATGCTAGGTGTACAAAATACCCTGACAGTCATCAAGGACCTACTTCATCCAGGACAGCTGCTGATAAAAACGGACAACACTACAGTCATGTGGTACATAAATAAGCAGGGAGGCACACATTCCTACCCCCTCTGCAGACAGGCTATGATTTTGTGGAACACAGCATTGACCTATCAAGTACACCTGCAAGCACAATTCCTGCCAGGAAAAACAAATGCTCTGGCAGACGACCTAAGCAGAAACCTCATGGATCCTCACGAGTGGAAACTAGATCCACAAATCTTCAGCATGATAACAAGGAAATGGGGATGCCCAGACATGGATCTTTTTGCCTCCCCTCACACCTGCCAACTTCAGAGATTCTGCACAAGGACTTATCACAAACAAGAATGGAAAGTGGATGCTTTGTCATTCAGCTGGAACAACCTTACAGTATATGCCTTTCCTCCACTGCCTCTCCTCCCCAAGGTACTCCTAAAGGTCAGACAAGAGAAGCCACAAATGATACTGATTGCCCCGGATTAGCCATGCCAACACTGGTACCCAATCCTAAGGAGCTTGTTCCAAGGCCCAGCCTGGACATTGCCTCAAATTCCTCATTTGCTGACCCAACAAAACAATCAGAGCCTGCACAGCCAACTCAGAACTATAAATCTAGCTGCATGGTGGATAGTGTAACCATTCAGAATACACCTCTCTCTAAAGTGGTTATGGATGTTATTTTGGAGGCCAGGAGGCCCAGCACCAGAAAATCTTATGCAGAAAAATGGAAGAGATTCTGTGCTTGGAACCAGGCACAAGGAATTGACACACTTGTTCCAAATATTCCTCAGATTTTACAATATCTAACTGAGATGCTGAACAAAGGCCTATCCTTCTCATCAATTAAGATCCATGCCTCTGCCATTTCAGCTCATTACAATACAGACCCACCTATTTTTTCACATCCATTGCTTAGGCAGTTCCTCAGGGGGGACAAAAACATAAGACCTCCAAGAAGAGCACCAATACCTGCATGGGACCTCAAATTTTTCTTGGAAAAACTCACACTGCCTCCTTTTGAGCCAGACAATACAGCTGAGATAAAATTCTTATCATGGAAAACAGCTCTGCTCCTGGCAATAACTTCAGCAAGAAGAGTCTCAGAGTTACAGGCATTAATGGCTGTGGAACCTTTTATTATCTTCCATCAGGACAGGGTTTCTCTAAGGACAAACCCAACATTTATGCCTAAGGTAGTGTCCAGTTTGGCTCTTAACCAAACCATTCATTTGCCTACTTTTTACCCAAACCCACAGAATAATGGGGAGAGACTTCTGCATTCTTTGGACATACACAGACAGCTACGCTTCTACTTGGACAAAACTAAAGCTTTCAGAAAGACTGAGCAACTTTTAGTGGCATATGCTGCAGGATCACAAGGAAAGGCTATCTCAAAGCAGACTATTTCAAAATGGATAGGACACTGCATTCGTTTCTGCTATTCACAACATAGCAAATCAGTGCCTAAGGGTATTAGACCACATTCTACCAGGGCAGCAGCCACCTCAGCAGCCTTCCTCAGAGGAGTACCAACCAAGGATATTTTGGAGGCTGCAACTTGGACTTCAGTGCACACTTTTGCTAAGCACTACCACTTACCTCTTTTCTCTAAATCCAGAGCAGGCTTTGCCACTGCAGTTTTGCAGGACCTTATAACCACTTCTAATTCTATTTAGACCCAGCCGCCCAACCTCAGCTTTGGGATTCAACCCAAGTGTAATGACTGCAACAGTGAAACACGATGAACATAGTACAATTGTATACCTACCATAAATGTAGATGTTTGAGTGTATTCACTGTTGCAGTCCAGGTTACCCACCCACCATCCCCCTTTCTTTGCCAGGCTTATCTGTACTTTTCTATCCTATACAACCTATGTGGTGTATTTGCTTGTAGATGAAGTAATTGTTTATTTTAGTGCATGCTTTTATAAGCAATGTTTTTTAGCCTACCCTTTTGGGGGCACCTGACTTCTGGGGCAAGGAAAACTGAAGAAAATGGTGTCGGCTGCATCTTTTATACCCCTGGCGCTCTGACGTCAGGGAAGAGGCGACAGCAACTGACGCCGGACCAAGACTTTGGAATTCAGGTTGACTGCGGGTAGCCTGCCAGCAGGATAACCCAAGTGTAATGACTGCAGCAGTGAATACACTCGAACATCTACATTTATGGTAGGTACACAACTGTGCTTTCTGCATTCTCATCTCCCTTATAGGTTCATAGGTTTGTACTAGGCTAATGGTCCTGGAGCTTTTACAAGCCTAGCCCATAGGAATTTCCTGGCATCGTGCCACCCGACCTTAGATGTTCTTCGTGTTTCACTGTTGCAGTCATTACATTTGGGTTATCTGCCTGCAGGTAACCCTCAGCTAGCCTGAATATCAAAGTCTTGGATAAAGCATGCAGCCAACGTCATTACATCGTTTTTTCTTGCCGTGCGGTGCCCGAAGCAGAAGCAGTTCGCAAGTGCCAGTCGGCTGACTCCTGAAATTTTCATTTTCGAGTTTCAGAAACCGAAGTCTTCACAAAAGTTAAGTACCCTGTTGGGGATCCTTTTTCTTGCTCTTAACCGATGTCAGTAAAAGTTAACAATTGTATTACCTATGGAAAGCAAATACCTCATAAAGATTTTAATTCGTACTGCATTCCTTGCTTAGGCCCAGACCACGATGTCCCTCGCTGTTGGTTTTGTGCCTTCTTCAACCCCCGGACTATTTGTCTTCAGTTTCTTTTTGCTGCAAATTATTTTAGTACTCTGCTTAACTATCCAGAAGTGGCTTCGGTAAGCCGTCCGACTACCGACATTCTGAAAAAAATGTAAAGATAAAAGACAGAGACAGACCCCATAAGTCCAAAGCTGCTGACGACACTTCCGTTAAGCTAATCGCCAGTTCGCCAGTAGTCAGTGAGGCGCTTTCGCAGCCCTTGATACCCGCTACTTCAGATTCACAGGCCTCTACTGAGACCCATTCTGAGTTCGGTATGCCGCAAGATGCTTCTTCGATTGTGGAACCTGCGGATGTCTCTACCTTAGATGGGTCCGGAGCTGCTGAGCAGGCACCTGATTCTGAGGGTGTATTCAGGCCTACTTACTTGCATTTCAAACCGATGCTATCTTCTTCTTCAAGGCCCAAAACTCGACCCATGCCTAGAAAACCAATGTCCAAACTGCATGGTCAGGCCCATATGCCTAAAAAACAAATTATAAGAATGGCTGAAGACCTTATTACTTTAATTAGGGGAAGCCAGCCTTCACCCTCTAAGAGACCTAGAACTGATTTTCCTTCTGATTCTTCTGATCTGGATTCTGAAATTTCTGTTTCTTCTGATTACCAGGATTTGCCCTTATCTACTTTTGAGGATTCTGATGCAGAGGATTCCAATCCCTCTGCTTCCTGTCCAGAAAATTTTTCTTTTGGTGAAACCTTGCACACTGTTAGGGAGCATTTCTGTTGGGAAAGCCAGGATTACTCTGACTCCAAAAAGAGGCTAAGGGAATTCTTACTCCTCCCTCAACACATGCCTTTAGCTATCCCTCCTGTCCTGGACATTGTAGATGATGACTTCTTGGAATCTAGCCTGGCCCCAGACACTTTACCTCCAGCTCCCAGGAAGCCTGACAGGTATTACAGAGTACCTGACTCTCACAAGTTCCTTTTCAAGAATCCTACTGCAGACCCAGAGACCATTTCCCAAGTACCTAAAGGCATTAAGGCTACAGCTGCCAAAAACCCTACCCCCTCTGATAGAGATTCCAGGGCCTTGGACAGATGGGGTAAGAAGGTATACACTTCTGCTACTTTGGCCATTAGGGCCTTAAACTGCCAGTTTCATGTTAAAGTATCAGCAGCATATTATGGGACTACTTAAACAGAAATTATTTTGATTCCTGACTGATGAAAATAAAGAATTACATGATTTAATGCATTCTGCTGAACAAGTTGGTAAACATACTTTGCAATGTGGTTTTGACTCTTCAGAAGCATCTTGCAGGGCTGCTGTCACTGGGTCTGTGCTTAGAAGGCATGCTTGGCTTAACGAGCAGAATTTGCCAGATCATGTTAAAGCTAAATTACTGGATGCTGCCTTAAACCAAGACTGCCTGTTTGGCAACAAAGCAGAAGTCCTTAAAAAGATGGAGGAAAAAGCTAAATCTATGCAAACTGTTAAATATTTCCTGCATGTTCAGCCTCCCAGATACAGCAGGCATTGGCTTTCTAAGAATTGGTCCTTTCCTGTCTCTTCCAGGCCTTCTCAGTCCAAACCCAGGAACAGCAGACCACCTAGGCTACAGTCTCAAGGTACTCACAGGCCTAAGCAGTGGAGGGCTCCCACTTTTCAAAGCTGGAAGTAGTAAGACACCCACCTATGGAAAAATTTCACAATGACTTAATCTTAAACCTTCCAAGCCCTGCTCAACTGCCTGCTCCCTTAGGCGGAAAGATCGCCCTGCATACAAAAATCTGGGAACTCATTACCCAGGGTAAATGGATTTTAAATATAGTTTTCCAAGGATACAGATTCCACTTTCACACCTTACCACCCCAAACAGTTGGCCAGACCTACCTCCAAATCAGTGGGCAGAGGCTCAACAGCAGGTTCTCTCTCTTCTAAGTAGCAGGGCCATTCAGCCTGTCCCAGCAGAAGAAAGGGACAAGGTTTTTACTCAAGACTTTTCCTGGTACCCAGAAAAGACCGCTCCTGGCATCCTGTCCTGCACCTCTCTATTCTAAACACCGTTTTGGTAATCCCAAAATTCAAATGCTAACACTTCAACAGCTGCTTCCTATGCTAGGCAAAGATGCCTGGTTGGCAACCTTAGACTTAAAGGAAGCTTACCTGCATATCCCAATAAGGGAATCTTGCAGAAAAATACCTATGCTTCAGAGCAGGCTCCAGTTCTCTGCACTTCCCTTTGGCTTATCTACTGCGCCCAGGGTATTCACAAAGTGTCTAGCTCCAGTCATTGCATTTTGCAGGCAAAGAAATATTCAAATATACCCATACCTGGACGATTGCCTAATTCAGGCAGAAAGCCAGGACATGCTACTAAAACATCTGGCATTTGTAAAGAAACTTCTAACCTCACTGGAGTACACCATAAACGAAATGAAATCTCGCCTTGTATCCTGCCAACAAATTGTATTCCTGGGAGCAAGCTTGAACACAACTTCCCAGATGGCTTACCTCACGCCAGAGAAACAAGTTTATCTGAAAACCTACTTCAAACCACTGGCCACAAAGACCCAGCTATCTGGAAGGAAAATCCTGCAAGCCCTGGGGTTCATGGCCTCTTGCATTCTACTAATTCCATATGCAAGACAGCATATGAGAAAACTACAATGGTATCTAAAAAGCCTATGGTGTCAACATTCTCAGGACCTGGAATCAATGATTCCTATCATTCCTTGCATAAAGACAGAGTTCCTTTGGTGGGCAGAGGCCTGCTACCACAACAAGGGGCTCCCATTCACTCTATCCCCTGCCACCCAAACACTAACAACAGACGCATCAGACTATGCGTGGGAGGCTCACTTGGCATGGCAAATGGAACCCGAGTCAGATGCACCTGCACATCAATCAAAAAGAAATGTTAGCTGTACAGAATTCCTTGACAGCCTTCAAAGACCACATTTTTCCAGGACAATTATTGGTGAAGACAGACAACAGCACTGTTATGTGGTACATAAACAATCAGGGGAGAACCCAACAGCACTATGTGGTACATAAACAATCAGGGGAGAACCCACTCGTACCCTCTCTGCAGACTAGCCATGGCTCTGTAGAACACAGCATTGAGCTACCAAGTGCACCTTCAAGCTCAATTCCTGCCAGGCAAGCTAAATTCATTGGCAGACAACCTAAGCAGAAATCTCATGGACCCACACGAGTGGAAATTGGAACCAAAGGTATTCAACCTTATGAGAAACAAATGGGGGAATCCAGAGAGAGACCTGTTTGCCTCCCCTCAGAATTACCAATTGGACAAATCTGCACAAGGACTTCCCACAGTTAAGCTTGGAAAGTGGATACCCTGACCTTCACCTGGGAAAGCCTCTCAGTTTATGCCTTTCCCCCTCTGCCTCTCCTCTCGAAAGTTCTACTAAAGATCAAACAGGACAAACCAAGGACAATACTGATTGCACCAGACTGGCCACGCCAATACTGGTACCCCCTTTTGCGCAGTATGTCACAGCTGGAACTATGGCACCTGCCTCAGACCCCTTCCCTGCTGTCCCAGCAGGAGGGCCAGATTCTGCACCCTCAACTTCAAGTCCTGAACTTTGCAGCCTGGCTAATTCCTTGAGCTCTCCAATAACATCCCACAGTAAGCAGGTGCTAGAAGTCATTCTGGAGGCAAGGAGGCCTAGTACTAGAAAATCCTATGCTGAAAAGTGGAAAAGATACTGTTCCTGGAGCCAGACTCAGGGGATGGGCACAACAGTGCCCAGCTTACCACATATTCTTCAGTACTTAACAGAGATGCTCCAAAAGGGCCTTTCCTTCTTGTCAATTAAAATTCATGCCTCTGCCATTTCAGCTCATTATAATACTGAACCACCCCTCTTCTTTCACCCCCTGCTAAAGCAATTCCTCAGAGGGTCCAAACATTTAAGACCACCCAGAAGAGCCCCTACCCCAGTCTGGGACCTTAACTTTTTATTGGAAAAGCTCACCCTACCTCCTTTTGAGCCAACTGAAACTGCAGAGTTGAAATTCTTTTCTTGGAAAATAGCCTTCCTTCTAGCCATCACTTCAGCAAGAAGAGTGTCTGAATTACAGGCCCTCATGGCAGTGGAGCCATTCATCATCTTCCATGCAGACAGGGTGTCCTTCAGGACAAATTCTTCCTTTATGCCCATGGTGGTGTCTAGTGTGGCCTTTAATCAGTCCATTCATTTGCCTACTTTTTTCCCAAATCCACAAAACAAAGGAGAATGAATACTGCACTCTTTGGACGTGCACAGACAACTTAGATTTTATTTGGACAGGACTAAGCCTCTCAGAAAATCTGAACAGCTGCTAGTGGGCTGTGCTGCAGGGGCAGAGGGGAAGGCCATTTCAAAGCAAACCATTTCAAAGTGGATAGCCCATTGCATTCATTTCTGCTATAAGCACCATGGAAAACCTACCCCACAGGGGATAAGATCACATTCCACCAGGGCTGCATCTACCTCTACAGCCTTTCTCAGAGGTGTCCCTACCAGAGACATCCTAGAAGCTGCTACCTGGAGCTCTGTACATACCTTCACCAAGCATTACCACATGCCTATTTTTTCTAAATCCAGAGCTAGTTTTGCAGGGCTTAATAGCTGGTCCTAATGCTCTTTAAATTCCTCCTCCCTTCCTTAGCTTTGGGAATCAACCCAAATTTAATGACTGCAACAGTGAAACACGAAGAACATAGTACAGTTGTGTGCACTTACTATTAATGTAGATGTTCAAGTGTATTCACTGTTGCAGTCCTGGTTACCCTCCCTCCAGCCCCCTGACTTCTCTTGGCTATACTTGTTTTCTTCTTTAGTGTATTTCAGCTTTCTGGTGTATTTGCTTTTTGTTGGAGGTGTAACCTAACATATAATTGTTTTCCATTATGGGGGCACCTGACATCTGGGGCAAGAAAAACGGATGTAATGGTGTCGGCTGCATGTTTTATACCCCTGACGACCTGACGTCATGAAAGAAGAGACAGCATCCGATGCAGGAATCCAAGACTTTGATATTCAGGCCGACTGAGGGCTACCTGCAGGCAGATAACCCAAATGTAATGACTGCAACAGTGAATACACTTGAACATCTACATTTATGGTAAGTGTACACAACTGTACTTTCCCAGTGTTTCTGTCAAGTAGAGCCACTGGAGTGATCCCCAGGGTGAATTTTCCATTTCCCATCCACTCATCAAGATTTCTCTTGAAGAGGGCCAGTGAGGTGCTCCGCTTGACATGTATGGGAAGTCTATTCCATAGCATGGGCAGTCTCTGGTTTATGAACTTGTCCCCCCAGCTTGTTCTGTTGATTGTGGTAATGAGGTTGAGGTCTCTGGAGCGTGTAGTGTGTTGGGTTTGGGATTTCTTTAGATATAGCATTTCTAACAGAGATGGGTCAGACATGGCTTTGTAAGTCTAGCAGAGATCACCTCTACGTAGGCGATATGAGGCAGAGAATAGATGGGAGTTTTTTGAGTCTGTCCATATAGGACAAGTGTTTAAGGCCTAAGATCCACTTTGTGAGGTATTTTGTGCGGCCTCCCCAGTTGTAGGTGTCTAGTGAGGTACATGCCAAATGGGGCATTGTACTCGATGATTGGCCTACTTTTCTACATTTTTTTTTTACATTGGCCTCGTAAACCTGGTGGACTTCTTTGAGACCGTTACCAAGGCTATAGACGAGGGAAAGGTGGTGCACACAGCATACCTAGACTTCACAAAGGACTTCGACACCATTCCCATTTTGGTATTATAGACAAGCTCACCAGCCTGAACATGAACCCCTGTGTCACAAGATGGGTTGCCAATTGGTTCTCGGACAGAACCCACATGTTGAGAGTTGCGGGAGCTAGGCCTGACTCTAAACCGGTTACAAGTGGTGTTCCCCAGGGCTCAGTCCTAGGACCCCTCCTGTTCGGCATATACTTCTCAGAGGTACAGGCAAGCACAGGAGGACTATGGCTGACCAAGTTCGCAGACGACTGCAAACTAGAGGCTATAATTGACACTCCAGCTGACACAGACATCTTCCAAAAGGGTCTCACTGAGACAGATACCTGGTGTCAAAATCATGACCTCAAGCTAAATGCCAAAATGTGCATAGTCATCCACTTTGGAAAAAACAAAGTACACACAAACTACCACATAGGTGGTAGCCCCCTAAGTACGGAAAACGTAATAAGGGATCTGGGGACCCAAGTAGATGGTAATCTCTCCTTTGATAATCACATCGCCGAAGTGGTTAGAAAATCCTTCTATGTGGCCCATCTAATCACAAAAGGGTTCGCATCCAGATCAGAAGAGGTCATTGTGCCCCTCTACTCATCAGACCCATCATAGAGTACAGCGCCCCATTTGGGATGTACCTTACAAGACACCTGCAACAGCTGGAAAGACCACAGAAGTACCTCACCAAGAAGATCACTGGCCTCAAACAGATGCCCTATGCAGCTTGACTGAAGAAATTCCAGCTGTACTCGGGTGCATACCACCTACTCAGAGGTGATCTCTGCCTGACATACAAGGCCATGTCCAACCCAGAATTGATGGACATGCTCCACCTAAAGAAAACCTTATCCCCTCGAGCCATGCGCTCTAGGGATCTAAACCTCACCACAACAATAAATAGGACGTGCCGGAGGGATGGATTCCTGTCCCAGAGACTTCCCATGGTTTGGAACAAGATTCTAATCTACATTAGTCAGAGCTCCTTGCTAACACTCTTCAAGAGAAACCTTGACGAGTGGATGGGAAACAGAAAGTTTACCCCGGGGATCACTTCAGTGGCTCTGCTCGACAGAGGCACAGGGAACTAATCTAAGGGGGCGGCGAAAGCCAACACATTCTGGCTAGGCTTATAAATGCCTTCGGGCGGATAGCCTAGTACCTACCTATGAATCTATGGCTTGTTCCTCGTCCAGTCTCTCAATGGAAGAAATACTACTACAGCCCCATCTTCAGAAAGCGTAGGAAAGTTCCTCTGTGCCCTGGACAAATTTCCCTTATTCAGTATGAAAACCACCACAGGTCTCCTTTGAAAAAAGGCAGTGGCCTAGTGGGACTAACCCAGTCAGCTTTGTCTAAAACAGACACATTCATAAGCTTCAGTTAAATGATTTAAGTTTAGCTGGGAATATGCAATAATTTTGTGCATTCCACATGTCTTTGGAAAGTAGAATTCAAGCTGCTAAGCAGATTTTGTTAAACATGGTTTCCCGTAGTGCACATACAAACAATGGTCTTTTTACTGAAAGGGCACCTTCATCGTAGGAATATAGTGGATAATCTCTGGGTCATAGTTTCATTGATTGTGATACTGTGATGGGGTGATGGGGGGAAGTAATCCAAGAGAAGTAATTTATAGGTAAATATGTAGGGTAATGTTGGTTCTTGCAGTAGTGCTGAACTACATGAAACTCCAGATCTGATGATGTCAGTTTTCATTCTGTCCTCAAATTATGTATCTCCTTTCTTAATATCATCGTTGGTGGTCTTCTCCCCCTGAGAAAACACGAAGACTATATCTCCCAGTACTTCAACAGCTTCTATTAAATAGTCTGGAAAATCTAAGAAAAGACCTCTTTCGGATCCAGCTGACTCATCGGATCCTATAAAGAAATTTACCAAATTGTCGGATCCGACTTCACACTCTGATCCAAAATACATGACAGAAGGGCTATCATATCTGACTTCATCTTCAGATTAAAGTCTTAAGAGACCTAGGCACTTATCGGATCAGACTTCTCCAGATCCAATGAGTTGAAAATGGATTTGAACAATACAGTAGAAATGAAGAACAATGAATCATGGGAGAAGGGAAATGGGGCATATTTAAGAAAAGTAAGATGAACAGCTGCAGAGGTATTTTGAAATTGCTGTTAAACAGCTATTTTCTGACAGTAATCCCAAAAATTGATATTGCAACAGTTAAGGCATCATAAGGTAGAAAGACTGGTATTAAAACCTGGAGAAAATTTGTGGATACCTGTCCATTCATCTGGTTAACAAGAATAAAGAGAGATCCAGAGAAGATAATGGAAATGAATGGATAAGTCAGGATAAGGCAGAATTGGAAATATTTATGGAAAATTTAAATTTGCCAGTTGTAGATGAAGAGGAATCTTAGTTGTTGATGGCCAAGATAGCTAGAGAGGCCATAAAAAACAGTGATGTGTAGTCAATCCATAGGGAAGTCCCTGTGAAAAGTTAGCATTCCTATAGACATTTGTAAGTTGTGAGGGAAGAAATTGTTAGAGAGAGCCAATTTCCTAAGGAATATCATCAACATCTAAAGATGTAATCACTTCCTTAATATTCAGAGTTGATCAGGCCAGTTACCAAGTACAATGTCCCCTCTGGGATGTATTTCCTTAAACAGATCATATAATTAGAAAGACCCCAAAAGTTCCTAACTAAAAAAAAAAAATCACAGGTCTAAAGTCACTGAGCTACCAAGAGAGGCTGGACGCAGTATCCCTTTACTCAATGTCTTATAAAAGTTTGAGGGGACAACTTACTCATCAGGTCATTATTAACCCAACTGAACTGGACCTTCTGTTTCATTGCAAGTCTGTTATCTCCACCAGTACTAGATCTGGGGACCTAAATCTTGACCAATAGCTAAATAAAACACTGAGGAGGGACAGATTTATAACCCAGTGCCTCCAAAACCTTTGGAATAAACTTCCCCTGCATGTTAAATAGTGTAGCCCACTGTCTTCTTTAAATGTAAACTAGATGAATTGATCGGTATCCAGAAATTTTCTTCAGTATTGACCATTATGGCCCTCCTGGAGAAAGGATGTGCTGCCTGAGGTAGGGTGCTGGCAAAGTGAAGATGGTCATGAGACTTAGTGGCCTTGGAATATCTTGGGAATCTGCAATTTGGAAAACTTTATGTATTTAAAGGGGAAGAAGTGCAAGCAGCCTGGAGAAAAACAGCAGTAGAGGTATTGCCCGAAAGACCGTGAAGAACCCCCTGGATCCAGTGCCATATAAACCAGTTTCTCTTTTAAATTATGATTATAAAGTGGTTAGATTGGCTAAGAAGATAGCAAAAATACTACTAAAAGCACCCTAGCTTATGGAGGGGGAAGAACCTTGCATGCCTCTGCATTTTAAAATGTTGACCACAACACTGTGTGTGTGAATGGGAAGAAAAAGCATCTACACCTTTGCTGCTTGGCACATAGACTGCAGAATGTTTTAAAGCCCACACTAAATGATTGTGTGTGGTCCCACCTTCCCAAAGAATGCAGCTGGAAAAAATTACTAAACCACTTATTTGTATCTTTAACCACTCTCACCTCAGGCACTGTCCTAGCAGTATTTAAGCATACAATTATAATCCCTTTACCTAATTGACTGAAGGATTATAACCTGTTTCTACCTTGTGCTGTATTTCCAAAATATTTGAAAAACTTTTGTACAAGCAGCTACTTAAAAACATTAACAGCTGTGGCTGTTGTGTTGCACAGCATGGCTTTTGCAATGCTTTCAGTACATTTACTCCTGTGGCAATGGCCACTGATATCGTCAATTGCAGCCTGAATGAGGGACTTATTACTGCAGGTCTCTTTGCTGACATGACAAGGACTTTTGAAACATACAACCATACTCTTCTTTTCAACAACTCAAAAGATTCATCTTCGGAGATAGCATTATTTGCTTGTTTCGCAGCTATCTAAAAGACAGAACCTTCCAAGTGCATAGTAGTGTGTCCTCTACTCCTGGTAATCATAATCAAGGACGACATGGGCTGCAGCTGCACAAAGTGTGAGAAATAGCATGCATTTGCCGATAAGTGATGTGCAGTTGGAGGTACCTGTCCCAATGAGGGCTATGTCAGTCTTGATAATAGGGAAGGGAGTGTTTTGGTGATGCAGGTGCCGGTGCTTGTACCAGGGGAAGAGTTAGAGCTTATAGAAATGTCCTAAGTTTTTAGGCACTAATGTGGGCACAATTTACCCTCATTCCTGCCTGTGTGACAGCACCTCCAGATGGCTCTTGCCAGTACTGTACTGGCTACCTCCTTAGTGCTGGGAAAAAATATGAGCTGACTCCATCCAAAAAGGGAGGGGTTTGATGAATGACAGACACAATGGCAAGAAAAGTACTGAAGTCAGTTATGGGAAATTGATGTGTCTTCCAAGGCTTTTAAAACCAAGATTTGAGGTTTTAAAGATGCAACCTAAAAAAGTAAGCTTAGGTATGGACCTCCTTTTTGTCCTTATAAAATGCTGCAGATAGGCATTTGGTTAACTGCTTCTCTCATTATTATCAAAATTTACATCTTTATGTCAGAAACTTCTGAGCCTTCATTTTACAGACAGAAAACAGGATTCACAAATAATTTCAGAGCGTTTTGAGCTCTTGAAGATGAGTTAGATTTTTTTCTACAATAAGTGCAGAATTATGACAAATTTGTTGCTTAAACACAGTTCTAGGAATTGGGGTCAATTTTTTCTGCTCGTGACAAACATACTGCTGCCTGCTGTTAAGGAAGGCATAAAGGCTCTAAAGTAAGGAAACAATGGCGTCCATGTTACTTCAGATCATGAGACTACTTGCACCCCCCATTCTAGGTGGCTTTGGTAGTTTGGTAGATGACATCCAAAAACAATCTTTTAAGTTATCTTTTAAGTGGATGACTAAGGTGGTCTCTTATGCAACCCTTATCCACTAGCTGGCCACTTAATAGCCAATCAGCAGCAGCCATTTTATTTTAGCATTGACTGAGGAAATTGACAAATTCCTTTAACTGCACATTTGTGGCACTTAAAGAATGATGAGTCAGAAGATGTGTACCGTCTTTTCCTGCACCCCCACCATCTTGAATTTTTTTGAAAGGGACCACACATTTTCCCCAGGTTTGTGAGCAACTTTTTTCAACAGATCTAATGACTGCCTCTCCTCTTCCCTACTATGAAGACTAATCTAGCTCTCGCTGGAAAATAAGTACCTTCAAATGCAGGCCACATTAATCATCTACTGAAGTCTTAAATCTAAACCAAAGGTTGCTACCTAGTAAGTTTGGCTGTTGTTTGCTGACTGTAAATAATCTTCTGGAACTCGCTTCCTAGCTTCTAAGGTAGTCATTGCTTCTACAGTATAAATTTGAGGTTTGCATTTTTGATTTTTAATCATGAAGTAATCTGTTTGCTCTTTCATTTTACAGCCATCCCTGATTCCCCTCCTGTCTCTCCTAATATCAGAGATGTAAAAGCTCCTTCTGCATCACCGGAAAAGCCTGTTAAAGAAGAGACCAGACCAGTTACTCCACCGGCAGAGGTAAGCATATGTAGTAAATGATTTTACCCTTTTGGTAAGTTAGTTGAAGTAAAATCCGGATAATCCAGTGAAAGTTTTGAAGCCAGTTGTAGTTTCACAAGTTCTCTTTCACATGTGAATTTCTGAAATCAGATGGATTTATTAGCTGGCAAAAACATTTTAATAATGCATTCATTTGGACAAAGTGGTTTGCATGTAATTACTCTGTCTTGCCATGCTTTACAATTGCTGACATCTTTGTGATATGTTAAGATGTCTGCATTTGGTCAGAGTATATCAGAAGTGCTGGAAAGTGTTGTTTTGCTGCTGAGGTTTGTTAAACACATCTTTTAAATTACTAGTAATGTTGGCCTATGCCCAAGGCTGGCTATGTGTGTTGATACTAAAAGTATATTTTTTTGCCAACGTGATATTGTTTGCTACTGTATTATTTTAGCTTTGCGTGTACCCTGTACTGTCAAATTTTTCTTTGTGCAGTAGTTATTAGCTTTTAATGCTCTTACTTGAAGCAGGTTGTGGCATACTGCTGTATCCAGTGAGGATGCTTTCAGGGGGAGGATTTCTTCATGTCAGAGGAAAAGGGGGGAATGGCCCACCCAGTCATATTAAAAGTTCATTGTCTGCAATAGGTAAGCAAAGCATTCTCAGTCATAATTCTTTTCTTTCTTCTGTTTGCTGTTTTTCTCTTACTGGTGCAGTGGTGGATCCAGAAATTTGCAAAAGGAGGGGTGCAGCCTGGAAAATAGACCACCAATTGTCTACTTTCCAGATCCATTGGAGTGAGATGTGGTTTAAAAGTTGACCTCTCAGGCAGGGGCTACTCTGTCAACTGATATGATAGCATAATATAGCATTCTTTCTGTGTGTGTGTGTGTGTGTGTGTGTGTGTGTGTGTGTGTGTGTGTGTGTGTGTGTGTGTGTGTGTGTGTGTATATATATATATATATATATATATATATATATATATATATATATATATAGATAGCGCTGTACTTTACTCTGATGTGGTTGTGGTACTGGAAGTAGATAATTCCTATTCAATACATAGAAGATTTACAGAGAGTAACAATTGTTTCAATGCAGGCTTAGGCTTAGGACAAATGTTTGGCCACCCATGTAGAGTCACACTGTGCATGTCTGTAGTGGCGTAGCTTGCATATATATTCTGATAAACTAGTAAATAGTTCTACTGACAATGAAATAATCTCAGCAGGTTTTTTAGCAAATATTTAATGTGTTTTATAAGTGAACAACCCTTGTGCGAATAAAGAAGCACTTCAGTTAATTGCAACTGCCACAGAAATGAAAAATTGCCAAAAAAAGCAAAAACTCGTTTCAGTTAAATGTTCATTATATAAGCAAGTGTGTCATTCACAGGGAAATTCAGCTAAAACCCCACCTTACTCTCATGCAAAAGTTATTTAAATATAAGCCAGAGAAAGAGACTTTTGGATGAATCAGCAAATATGGTCTTTATTTTGTGTAAAATGGCTACTGGAAAAAAACTTTCTTCGGCAGAATATAAAATCAACGGTATCTTCTTACAGTTGATATTTTCTTCAGTGGTTTTAAGATCAGAGACAAAAGAACCACACATTAAAATACTTGAAGTTGTTTCACATAAACTATACCAGTCCTGCAAAACCAGAATAATAAGCAAACAGTAGGCAGCTAATCATTTTCCTCCACGGCCCCAGCGTTTACATCTAATCTGTACATATCAAGTGTCAAATTCAGTAGTCCATCTTATTCCTCACAAGTACATACTAGATCTGCAAAGCCACAGTAACCAGTTTAAAATCATACACCTGTAAATTGAATCTGCAGTTCATTTTTCCGTGATGTTAGCAATGGTATTGCTGATATTAACAGTTTAAAGAAAAAAATGTTCTTAACCATACCTTAACACCTCCTCTACAAGCCTTTGAAACAGCAGTAGAAAAGGACTGTAGGCTTATTTTGAACAACAGAGAAAATAAATGATCTTTCAATTTTTCTAAAAGGTTATTTTAAAAGGTATGTAGGACAAGAGATTGAGATATGTGAAAGCAGACAATGGGAAGACAAGGTTATTACAAGTACTAGTGATTATGAAATGAAATGTTATCAAATCCTTAAAGACAGTGATATATACTTAAAAAACGAGTACCTTGGAAGTACATCAAGCATGCAAATAAACTGATAATGTTTTATGTGATATAGATAAAAATTGATGTAACCGTATAGGAGTACAATATTTTGATAACACACACATAGATTAGGATCTTTTTCAAAAATTACAAGGCTTTCTTCCAGGCCCTCCATCTCCGGTCCTATTCAGCACTTTGGGGTAAAGCTTTAATGGTTTAACAACTCATTTACATTTTCCTTATTTTTCTTAAAGTAACCTAGCTGGTTAATTTCTGCTGTCCCATTATCCTATATTTAAACATATATATTTAATTCAGTTATAATAATACATGTACATTTCTTTTCATTCCAGCAGGGTTCACTGTTGATACATTTTAACACAAGCAAACCTCACAAATAACATTTTCAGCACAGGCATCTGTACAAATCAGTTTGATATACAAATGACATATCCTTATTTACAAAATTATACTTATTTATAAAATTCCAGCTAGCTGTGCTGGCGCAAGTCATACATCCACTGCCCTACTTCTCCTGGCATGGCTAGCAGTACCTCCTATCATCATATCAGTGTTCAGATTCCCCCAACTGATTTGTCAGCTCTCCAGGTCCCAGTCCTCTATAGAGTACATCAGGAACTGGAGATGTCAAACCCACTTAGCCCTGATTTGAAGGTGGATCTGATTAAGACCTTAACCATATCTTGTACGCTGGGCTTTCACGTAGCCTGTTGTAATTTTGATTTGTACTGGTGCATTGGTTTCGGCAGTAGACTGAAGAATATGCTAGTGTAATTTGATCTCTCTTCTTGTATGGATGACCTCAGGCAGGTCTTCCTAGATTATTAATTCTAGAAAAAGGTCCTTTTAAAACCGGTATAGTAAGATCCTGGATGAGGAGCTATGAGAGAGGAAACAAATTGTCTACTTTGAATGATTTTGATTCCCCACTATTCCTCTTCCAGGCCTTCCCATTCCAGTTCTGTAAGAAACAATCAACCCACCCCCAAAGTCAAATTAGGATGAATCTACTGGCTAATTTCTCCTAGGAAGTTAACTCTGCCAGTCTGGCAGTCTCACTCCTGACTACTATCTAGGACTGCTTGTGGGAGAAAGTTTTTTCCAGCTCTTCATTAAGTGTGAATGTCATCTCAGAGAACTGTTAGGTGCCCTTTGTTGATGAACAGCCATACCTTTGAGATTTATGTGCTTTCTGAGAAAGTGCTTTGTTCAGAGCAGTTTTCTGAACAGAGGAGCCATAGATCCACTTCATGCTAAAGATACAAAAGATTTAAGTCTTGTCTTTGTATTGATCCTGAGGAGGCAGAAGTCCCACTTTGGACTTCAGCCAAACACACTTAGTATGTTAAGTTCCAGTTCGTGCCTCTTGGGTTGTTGTAGTATGCTGTTGTGAGACTATCTGTTGGATGCCTTTTGGCAAGTCACAGTCTGGGATCTCCACAGGACATTCCTTTATTCAGTGCTGGATAGGTAACACTTCCAATGTACTGTACTGCCTTTTGACCTCTGTGCTGTACTCTGTGTTGCATTTAGTGCATTTCCCATGGTGTTGGAGGCTTTGCAGATGATAAGAACGTTGTTCCTCTGGATAATTAGCTTTTGGTGGCCATATCAATGGATGGCTTAGTAGTATCCTTGGCTTGACTGTTTCCATGGTTACAGACACTGCTGTTCTTTTTAATTTGCAAGATGTCCTGTCTAAGCATGACTCTAAGCACTCTACTTACTAGTGCGAGCCTTAACATTCTTACATACAGAGACAACCTCTGAGGTCATAACTTTAGATGTTATGTAGTCGAATCTCGCCTACATTCTTACCCGTGGGTTCGGAGCCGAATATCTGCTCCGACTCGGCCAAACTTTTCTAGCTCAAAGTCTTTCTATTGGCTGTGCTAAGATGGTATCCCATGCTGCATTGCTCTATATCCCCAGATTTTGTTTGCTGCTCGTATAGCTCGGACGTGGTCTTGCTCTTGGCTGTGGCTAAGTACCTTTTTTCTTCTTCTTGAGAGAATTTTTTACAAACAAAAGCTATTTTAATAGCTATTCTTAGTTTGGTGTTATTTGTGACATTTTTTCAGTGTGTGTGTGATTGTTTTTTGTGGTATCCCACTAGCTGTTCCAGTTAGAGGACCTAGTCTGTCCCCTTGCTTCCCTGTTTTCTAACTTCTGGTCTAAAACCGTTTAAATTAGAGGTTTTAGTCTTAGTTCTCTTCGTGTGTGTACTACTGCTGGTCTTAAACTGTTTAAGTTAGAGGTTTTTAGTCTTAGTCCCCTTTGTGTGTGTCTGTATCTGAGGATTGTTTTGTTAAAGTTGGTTAGTGGTAGTTTTTTCCCGCGCTCAGTGTGGTGTAATTTGTGACTCTTTTCTCCAGTCGGTTCTGTACCTGTGATCCTTTGTCTTGGTGATTGTGGTAATTTCTTAAGGTGTCTAAAGATTCGAAGGAGCACAAGCCCTCGGGCTTTAAGAAATGCTCAAAGTGTGGCTATAAAATGTCCATTACCGATGGACATTCGGTATGTGTTTGTTTTGGAGCAATCCATCTGCAGGAGTCTTGCAGCTTCTGTCATGCATTTAGTCCCAGGGTACTTCAGGAAAGAAAGAATAAGTTAATTCTGAAGGGACTTTTGAAACCCTCGTTCGAAAAGGGTCTGGAATCCGCTGCCAGCTCTAAACCTAGATCCACTAAATCAAAAAAGAGGTCTCCGGCTCCTTCAGTCTCCTCAGAGCCACCAGAGAAAGTAATTAAATTAGCTTCGACATCCTCGGCTCCACTGTCCTCGGGGCCGCAGGAAGTGTCGGTGATGATGGAACTGGCATCGGCTCCAATTATATTGGAACCTATTCGGAGCCGATCGCCTAGATTTAGGCAAGTATCACCTGAGAGGAGATCTTGATCTCCCTCCCTGTCCTCCAAATCCTCCAGGACACTATCAGATGTGGATGTGTCGATAGGGTGGTGCAGAGACTTCTTCAGTCACCGGTTTTGGCTAAATTGTTCTCGGCTCCGTCCCAGTCGTCTCCGGAGCCCATCCTGCAACCTTCTTTGATTCTTCCTCCGAGCGCATCCCAGCCTTCGGAGCCGGAGTGCTCAGCTCCGTGTGATGTTTCCAGGTCAGTTCCGATGGCCCCTCTTGGCTTATCGGCGCCGTCCACGGGATTCAGGACTTGGGATTCTTCAGTCAGGCCCAAGGGAGAGGCCTTGGGGCATCTTTTAGTTCCTAGTCTCCCTCTCAGTGCTTTGGCGCGGAGAACCCCCGACTCCTGTCGTGGCCTAGAAGGCTGGTCGGTCTTCGAATTCGGGGGGGGGCAGCCTTTGAAGCCATGCGGAGTGCGCTGGCCAGATCGTCAGCAACATCATGTGGGTCGGTCATTCTGTCCCCTAGCACTCCTGTGCGGGTCTCTGATCACCACCTATCTTTAGACAGTGGAGCCCTGAGGCCTCAGGGTACCCCCATGAGTGGTCCCCAAGTTTCTGAGGCCCCCTCAGAGTGTTTGCCTGAGGAGCCCCCTAGAAAGAAAATGTGCAAGAGGAAGCACATAAACTCCCAGGATGAGTCTCTCACCTCAGATACTGACCTCGAGGAATCGGAGGGGTCCCCCAAGTCATCTTCTGAGGATGTTTCTTTCTCTGACATCCTAGAGCTATTGAAACAGAGGTGACTGGCCATCCAAAGCCCCCTCCGAGGAGGAGTCGGTCTTCCTGAAGGCCTTCGGTGCTCAGCCCTCTGCCTCCTGGGTGTGCCCCACCCTTCGACGAGCTCCTGGATTTGATTTGTCAGAGGGTGTGGGAGAACCCTGATTCTGTGGAACCTGTCCCCAGGAGACCCAATAAATTTCTGTCTGCTCCCCCGGGTAAGAAATTTTTTGTCCAAGGGAGTCCCTGTGGATGCCATGGTGGTGGCAGCGGCCACCCAGATGGAATTAGCCAAGACTTCTTCCTCTGTCCATCCTCCTAACAAAGAGTCTAGGACCATGGACCAGTAAGGGAAAATACCCTCTCTTCAGCGACCTTTACCTTACGGTCGCTGAACTGCTTATCTCACTTTACACGGCTCCAGAGAGATCTCCTCAAGGAGCTTGGAGATACTCTCATGGGTAATGTTTCTGAGGCGGTGGCCCAGACGGTTAACGCCCAGATGTCTACCCTCAATTCCATCGTTGACTCCTCCATGAGGCTAATTTCATATGCAGCCGAGGGAGCGAGTAGTGCAGCAAGCTCAGGAGTTGCCCTTAGTAGGCAGGCCTGGATGCGCCTTTGTCATTTCGCGTAGGCCTTCAAGTCTTCATTCACTGACGCCCTATTTGATGGTTCCTCTTTGTTCGGAACCAAGGTGAAAGACACCCTCACCAGGTGCGAGCAGGAGGGAAAAACTCTGTCTGCTGTAGGGGTCCGTTTTTTCCCTTCCCTCTAGGCCTTATCCAAAGACCCAGAGGGGTGGAAAGATGTGGTTCAAAAAAGTCACAGAGGTTTTTTTCCCAGTGCACAAGGTGAGCCCCCCTCCAGAGGTAGAGGAGCAGGAGGTTATTCAGGAAGACGCTGCCCTAGAGACAGAGGAGGTCCCCGCTCTCGGGAGACCGCAACTCCTTTGCGGTTCTCCCTACCGTTGCTCCTGATGGGAGGCCGACTGTGCGTTTCGGGAGCCACTCGGGGGTCGAATATCGTTATACCCGGAGGCCTGGCAAAACATCACCCAGGACCAATGGGTTTTACGAATAATTTCTGGAGGTTATGTCATCCCCTTTTGTCAGATCCCCTCCAGTCAGGAAAATCCCAGACGTTCCACCCAGTCAAAGGGATTACACGGCTTCAGAGGTTTCAAAGCTGCTAAAAAAAGGAGCCATCCAGCATGTCCCCTCAGACCAGATTGGATTAGGGACTTACTCAAGATTCTTTTTGGTGCCAAAAAGAACGGGGGACCTGAAACCCATATTGGATCTCAGCCGATTGAACAACCATGTACAAAAGTCCAAGTTCCGTATGGCCACATTGCAGTCAATTCTCCCATTGTTGGGAAAAGAAGTATGGATGTGCTCCATCGACCTCAAAGATGCTTACTACCACATCAAAATGGACAGGGCATCCAGGAGTCACCTACGCTTCTGGCTGGGAGCCAGACATTTTCAGTTTTGAGCCCTGCCCTTTGGTCTCACCAAAGCCCCCAGGGTGTTCACCAAATGTATGGCGGTGGTGACGGCTCACCTGAGCCGTCAAGGATTCCAAGTGTTTCCTTATCTGGATGACTGGCTCCTCACTGCCACCACAGGCATCTACTAATTCAGACCATGGACGCCACCATCACTCTCTGTCAACAGTTGGGCATAACATTGAACTGGGAAAAATCTGCCTTGTTGCCCTCACAGCGTGTCATTTGTATAGGTGCAGAACTAGACACCATTCAAATGCAGGCGTTTCTACCACAGGAAATAATCAGAGCCTTACAGCAACAAGTTTACTCCCTGCTCCCTCTGAGAAGAGCGAAGGCAAGATGGGTTCTCCAACTCCTGGGGACTATGGCTGCGACATCTGTGTTAGTTCCTCTAGCAAGATTACATATGAGGCTCCTTCAATGTCTCCTCTTTGCTCAGTGGTCTCTTCAAAGGCTTCCACTTTCTAACCCTATTTTACTCACGGACAGGTGCAAACAGGATCTCAGTTGGTGGCTTTGCACCAGCAATCTGGACAGGGGGAACCCTTAGCTCCGCCGCCCCCGATTGCCACGGTAACCACGGACGCCTCCCAGATGGGGTGGGGGGGCATTATCTAGGCAGGACAGTCCAAGGCACGTGGCAAGAGCACGAGATACATTTGCATATCATCGTCCGGGAGATGAGAGCTGTGCTACTTGCGTTGCAGGCACTTCAGAGCTTTCTCCCTTTTGGGACTATTGCAATCCACTCGGACAATATGTCGGTGTGGTATCTGAACAAGCAGGAAGGAACCAAGTCATACCCCCTGTACAGAGAGGCCATGCGAGTGTGGCAGTGGGCAGTGTCTTCCCAACGTTTTCTGGTGGCAACACACATTCCGGGGAAGTCCAACGTGATCGCAGACAGGCTAAGCAGAGCTATTCTGATGCCTTACGAGTGGTTCCTGAACCGTATAGTTACGGAACGGATCTTCCACAGATGGGGGTCAGCCTTGCTGCGACCTTTTTGCCAGCCCTCTCAATGCCAAATGCAGCAGCTACTTCACGTTGATCCCCCATCAGGGGGAGTCACCCTGGGATGCTCTAGTCCACGATTGGCCCTCCGGTCTGCTATATGCTTTTCCTCCGGTTCCCTTGCTGTCAAAAGTGATTCAGAATGCGCAATTCTTGGGAAGCAGAATGATTCTGATTGCCCCACACTGGCCTCGTCAGGTTTGGTTCCCTTTTCCTCCATCCCTACATCGTGGATGCGTCTTGGATTCTGGACCCACAACCAGATTTACTGACACACATGTCAGGGCAGCTCCATCCCTCTCTGTGGACCCTCCGGTTGACAGCCTGGCTACTCCACTTCCATCATTAGTTAGGCTTCATCATTTTTCACAGGAGGTAGTTCATATTTTATCTTCCTCTCATAAGCCCTCTACTAGGAAAAGTTATTCCAGCAAATGGAAGAGATTTTCAATCTGGGCTCATAACCAAGCGATTGACCCTTACACAGCTCCAGTTGCTTCTGTTTTGGAGTTCTTGTCTATGCTTTTTCGTCAGGGCTCAGCATCCACCACCATAAAAGTCCAGTTGGCGACGATTTCTAACTTTCATGTTGCTAATGAGCCTAGTCTGATGGCTCACAGACTCTGTAAGGCTTTCCTGAAGGGCACTCTGTTACTCCGTCCTCCTGTTTTGGAACCTATCATGCCTTGAGATTTAAACTTTGTTCTACAGGCTCTTACTTCACCACCCTTTGAACCTGCAGCTACTTGTGATTTAAAATTCATGACCTGGAAGACTGTCTTTTTAGTAGCCATCACATCACATCAGCCAGACGCGTTTCAGAGATTCAAGCTCTTTCTATAAAACCCCCATACTTGATTTGTCATAAGGACAGGGTTTCTCTCAGACCAAACCCTTCCTTTCTTCCCAAAGTGGCGTCTATCACTAATCTTAATCAATCTATTGAGTTGCCAGTGTTTTTTCCCCAGTTCTCAAACAAGGCAGAATTTAAATTTCATCAAGTGGATGTACACAGACAATTACGTTTTTATCTGCACAGAACCAAAGATCTCAGAAAATCTGATCAGTTGTCTGTTTCCTTTTCGGAAAACAGAATTGGGTCTCTTGTCTCCAAAATCACTCTGTCCAGGTGGATATCCAGTTGCATCTCTTTCATTTAGTCTTCAGGGGGTAAAGACCTACCGTTCCTGGTCAAGGCTCACTCTACTCTGTCTGTATCTACATCTACAGCCTATCAGGCCAGATTGTCTGTGGATGATATTTGTGCTGCGGCTACTTGGGCGTCTCCTCACACTTTTGTTACTCATTACAAGTTGGACGTGGTATCTAGGGGCAGGTCTTCCTTTGGTTCCACAGTGCTCGGGAGTATTTTCCATTGAGCCTCCCAGGATTTAGGTGCTGGGGACGCTGTCCCACAGGTAAGAATGTAGGCGAGATTGGACTACATAACATCAAGAAGTTATGTACTCACCATAACGTTCGATGTATGTAGTCCATCTCGCCTCACATTCTTAATTACCTCCCCACCTTCCCCCTTCCTGGAGAATCTGGAGGTTAGGACTGGTTTTCAGAACTCCCTTCACTCTTGGTTTGTTCTTCCTTTCCTTGGGTGTTGTTATGCATGGAGTATGAGTGTTGGTGTTCGCAGCAAACTAGATCTGGAGATGTAGAGCAATGCAGCATGGGATACCATCTTAGCCCAGCCAATAGAAAGACTTTGAGCTAGAAAATTTGGCCGAGTCGGAGCCGATATTTGGCTCTGAACCCACGGGTAAGAATGTGAGGTGAGATGGACTACATACATCGAACGTTATGGTGAGTACATAACTTCTTGTTTTCTCACTCAGAATGCACATTATGCCTATATCTTTTGGACCTAATGGCAGCCACATTTCTGTTACACTCCTGAACATGCATTTTGATTAAGAAGGCTTTTTTACTGATCTTTCATCTAATTTTTTTAAAGCATGTATGTACAAAATATTTATAGAATATAGATCTTCTGTACATTTCAAATTATCACGTATGAGCCTTTCTAAGTACCACCACTCTTCCATTACATACAGTCTGTGATTTTGAAACAAAATGGAACCCTTAATATAGTGGTGCAGTTATATTTTGTACAGCGTGCTGTGCATGATGATGTAATTGAGGGTGTATACTGTTAAACATCCTTAAAGTTGAAATAAGAAGTTATACCATATTATTTTTAATTTCAGATTATGAATATCTTCATAACGGTTGAGGTTGGTGCATCTTATTTAAACATGATCTTTAATCAGTTTTTACACCCCCTTCATATCAACTCAGTTTGGTATATTAAGACGTCTGTCCTACAGTCTTTTAACTGAGTAGATCTTCCTTGTTATTATTGATCATGATCTTGAATAATTACCTTAATTCAGTGTTTCTCATCAACTTCCTTTAACACCCTTTGTCAGTGTACAGACAAACATACCTGACTTTTGCTTTAAGGTAATATAATGATGAAAACCCATCTTTGTCTCCCCTTGCTGCTCCCTTTATACACACATATATATATATATATATATATATATATATATATATATATATATATATATATATATATACACACCTTCATCAAAGTCTGTTTTGTTCATATTTGCACCTTGTGTGGCATCCATATATAATCTCTCTTTTCTGTAACAAATAACTGACATTATGTAGTTCTTTAACATCACAATTATAAGTTAAAGTCACATTTACATCACACTTTCAGTCTCCCAAATTTCTTCAGCCTGTCGCTCTATATGATGCCTCTTCTGTCTGGCATATATCCAAATCCACCTTTCAGAATAACTTGTAGGGGAAATGCTTTTTCATAACTTAAGTCATACATTGTAGACTACTCCACTAGTCCACTGCAACCTTCCATTCATTTGACTTTGAAGCTAATGTTGCTTGACTGCTTAAGCTGCTATGCACTTCACTCTTTCACATCCATGATTTTGTCATGCTAAAAAGAACTTTCTTGACTTTACAGTGGCAGGCGGAATAAGTTAGTCGTGAAGAGTCTTTTGCCAGCTTCTTCTTCCTCTGTTGCTTCTACTTTTGTGGCTCAAACCCCCGTTAAACATCAAAGGTCATCAGAGCCAAGGGAGCACAGGAAATGCTCCCCTACTAAGTCTCCTGCACCTGCTCCAAGTTTGGAGCCACCCTTCAAAATCAAAAAAGTGTCTGATCTGATGACTTCTGTGGCCAAGTCTCCTCGGATCCGGAGCCCCAGATTATCTCTGGAACCTGCGTTTCCTAGACTTAGGTCTCCGGTTTTACAGAAGACTACTAGGAAGTTGTCCTGCCCTGCTTCCACAACTTTCTGACTCAGGTCCACCTGTAGTCTGTCCCAAGGCAGATGTGGACAGGATGATGAGGAAATGTCTTAGAGCACAAATCCAGATGGGGGTGATATTCTTAGTGTTTCACTGTTGCAATAATCACATTTGGGTTATCTGCCTGCAGGTAGCTCTCAGCCGGCCTGAATACCAGAGTCTTGGGATTTCTGCATCAGATGCTGTCGCTTCTTCCATGATGTCAGATCGTCAGGGGTATAAAACATGCAGCCGATGCCATTACATCACTCTTTCTTGCCGTGCAGTGCCTGAAGCAGAAGCAGTTCGCAAGTGCCGGTCAGCCGACTCCTGAAATATTCGTTTTCGAGTTTCAGACCTGAAGTCCTCAAAAAGATAAGTACCCCGTTGGGTATCCTTTTTTCTTGCTCTAATCAATGTCAGAAAAATTAATAATTGTCTTGCCTGTGGAAAGCAAATACCTCATAGAGATATTCATTCTTACTGTGTCACCTGTTTACGCCCAGACCACGACATCCCTCGCTGTAGGTTTTGTGCCTTGTTCAACACCCGAACTATTCGTCATCGGGCTACTTTTGTAGCTAAATACTTTCATTCTCGGTCTCTGTACTCCGAAATGCCTTCATTAAGCCATCCAACTACCGATCTTCTGAAAAAAACATAAGGATAAAGACAGGGACAGACCGCATAGGTCCATAACTGCCGATTACGCTTCCGTTAAGCTAGTCACCAGTCCGCCGGTACTCAGTGAGGTGCTTTTGCAGCCCCTGATACCCGTGTCTTCAGATTCACAGGCCTCTGCTGAGACCCGTTTGGAGTCTGGTATGCTGCGAGATGCTTCTTCGACTATGGAACCTGCGGATGTCTCTACCTTGGATGGGTCTGGAGCCGATGTGCAGGCACCGGCTTCTGAGGGTGTATTCAGGCATATAGATTTTCATATCAAACCAAAGTCTTCATTTCAAGCTAACAATACCAAATTCCTCAGGCCTAAAGCTCACACCACGCCTAGAAAACCGATGACCAAAGCGCATTCTCAGGCTTACATGCCTCATAAACAAATGATTAGAATGGCTGAAGACCTTATTACCAGCCTTCCCCCTCTAAGAGACTTAGAACTGATTTTCCTTCTGATTCTTCTGATCAGGAATCTGATATCTCTATTCCTTCTGACTACCAGGATTTACCCTTATCTACTTATGAGGATTCTGATGCAGAGGATTCCATTCCCTCTGCTTCCCCTCCAGAAGATTTCTCTTTTGGTGAAACCTTGCATACCCTTAGGGAACATTTCCGCTGGGAAAACCAGGACTATTCTCAGTCCAAAAAGAGACATGGGTAATTCTTAAACCTGCCTCAGCACAGGCCTTTAGCTATCCCTCCTGTGCTGGACATTGTAGATGATGTTTTCTTGAATTCAGCCTTACCCCAGACACTTTGCCCCCAGCTCCCAGGAAACCTGACAGGTACTACAGAGTACCTGACTCTCACAAATTCCTCTTCAAGAATCCTACTGCGGATCCAGTGACCATTTCCCAAGGACCTAAAAGCATTAAGGCTACTACTGCCAAAAATCCTACCCCTTCTGACAGGGATTCTAGGACTTTAGACAGATGGGGTAAGAAGGTATACAACTCTGCTACTCTAGCCATTACTGCCTTAAATTGCCAGTTTCATATGTTGAAGTATCAGCAACATATTATGGGACTAATTAAACAGAAAATGATGTTGATTCCTGACTGTGCTGAACACAAAGATTTACAAGAGTTAATGCATTCTGCTGACAAGGTTGGTAAACATACTTTGCAAAGTGGTTTTGATGCTTTAGAAGCAACTTGCAGGGCTGCTGTTACTGGGTCTGTACTTAGAAAACATGCTTGGCTTAAGGAACAAAACTTGCCAGATCATGTTAAAGCCAAATTACTGGATGCACCCTTAAACCAAGAGCGCCTTTTTGGCAACAGAACAGAAGAAGTCCTTAAAAGAATAGAGGAAAAAGCTAAATCTATGCAAACTGTTAAAGATTTCTTACAAGTACAGCCACCTAGATTCAGTAGGCATTGGCCTTAAAAGAACTGGTCCTTTCCAATTCCTTCTAAGCCTTCTCAGGCCAAACCCAGGAGGAGCAGCAGACCACCAAGACTTCAGTCTCAGGCTATGCACAGATCTAAACAGTGGGGGGCTCCCACTCCTAAAGCAGGGAGTAGTAAGCCAACCTCCTATGGAAAAATTGCACAATGACTTATCATTAACTCTTCCAAGCCTTGCCCAACCACTTGCACCTTTAGGAGGAAAGCTCGCCCTGCATGCAAGAAACTGGGAATACATTACCCGAGACAAATGGGTTTTAAACATAGTTTCCTAGGATACAGATTCCACTTCCACTCTGTACCACCCCCAAGTGGACAGCCGGACCTCCCCCCAAACCATCGGGCAGATGCCCAAAACCAAATGCTTTCTCTCCTCAGCATCAAGGCTATTCAACCTGTCCCAGCAGAACAAAGGGGACAAGGTTTCTATTCAAGACTTTTCCTGGTTCCCAGAAAAGAAAACTCCTGGCATCCTATCATGGACCTGTCTACCCTCAACACCTTTCTGGTGGTTCCAAAATTCAAAATGCTAACTCTTCAACAGCTTCTTCCTATGCTAGCCAAGGATTCCTGGCTGGCAACCTTAGATTTAAAAGATGCTTATCTGCGCATCCCAATCAGGGAATCTTGCAGGAAATACTTACGCTTCAGGGCAGGCTCCATGCATTATCAGTTCTCTGCACTTCCCTTTGGCTTATCTACTGCGCCCAGGGTATTCACAAAGTGCCTAGCTCCAACCATTTCATTTTGCAGGCAGAGAAATATTCAGATTTACCCATATTTGGACATTTGCCTGATTCAGGCAGAGAGTCAGGACTTGCTATTGCAGCACCTGGCATTCTTAAAGAGACTTCTAATTTCACTGGGATACACCATCAACGAGAAGAAATCACACCTATTACCCTGCCAACAGATTGTATTCCTGGGAGCAAGCATGAACACAACTTCCCAGATGGCATTCCTCACTACAGAGAAACAAGTTTGACAACCTACTGGCCAAAAAAGCCCAGCTATCTTCAAGAAAAATCCTGCAAGCCCTGGGGTTCATGGCCTGTTGCATTCTGTTAATTCCATATGCAAGATTGCATATGAGAAAACTTCAGTGGTATCTAAAATGTCTTTGGTGTCAACATTCTCAGGACCTGGAAACAATGATTCCTATCATTCCTTGCCTAAGGGCAGAGTTCCTTTGGTGGGCAGAGGCCTGCTACCACAACAAGGGACTCCCTTTCACTCTACACCCTGCCACCCAAACAACAGACATCAGACTACGAATGGGGGGGGGCTGACATGGCAGGGCAGTGCATTCAGGGCAAATGGAACCCAATACAGATGCACCTGCATATCAATCAAAAAGAAATGTTAGCTGAGCAGAATGCTCTGACAGCCTTCAAAGACCTTATTCTTCCAGGGCAACTATTGGTAAAGACAGACAACGCCACAGTTATGCGGTACATAAACAAGCAGGGGGGAATCCATTCCTACCCACTCTGCAGACTAGCCATGGCTCTGTGGAACACAGCCTTGAGCAACCAAGTGAACCTACAAGTTCAATTCCTGCCAGGCTAACTAAATTCACTGGCAGATGACCTAAGCAGAAATCTCATGGATCCACACGAATGGAAACTGGAACCCAAAATATTCAAGCTCTTGAACAAGTGGGGGACACCAGAGGTAGACCTCACAACTGCCAGTTGAAAAAATACTGCACCAGAACTCCCCATAGTCAAGCTTGGAAAGTGGATGCCTTGTCCTTTACCTGGGAAGGCCTCCCAGTTTATGCCTTCCAACCTCTGCCTCTCCTCTCGAGGGTCATTCTAAAGATCAAACAGGACAAGCCAAGGACAATACTGATTGCACCAGACTGGCCATGCCAGCATTGGTACCCCCTTTTGCACAGTCTGACAGTGCTACAACCATGGCACCTGCCTCAGACCCCTTCCCTGCTGTCCAGCAGGTGGGCCAGGTTCTGCACCATCAACTTCAAACCCTGAACCTTGCAGCCTGGCTAATTCCATAAGCTCACCCCTAGCAACCCTCAGTAAACAGGTGCTGGATGTCATTCTTGAGGCAAGGAGGCCTAGTACTAGAAAATCCTATTCAGAAAAGTGGAAAAGATACTGATGTTCATTGTGCATACAGCTGCAGTCATTACAGATGGGTTATCCTGCCGTCAGGCGGGTCCTCAGTCGGCCGAATTCCAAAGTCTAGGTCCGGCGTTGGTTGTCGTTACTTCTTCCCTGACGTCAGTGCGGCAGGGGTATAAAAGAGGCAGCCAACGCCATCTTTTTCAGTCTTTCTTGCCGTGCGGTGCCCGAAGCAGAAGCAGTTCGCAAGTGCCGGTCGGCCAGCTCCTGAGATTTACGAAAATATTTCAGCCGAAGTCTTCTTGAAAGCTAAGTACCCCGTTGGCGAAACTTTTCTTGCCTCAGACCGATGTCAGACAAAGTTAATAATTGCATTTCATGTGGGAAACAAATACTGCATAAGGATTTCCACTCTTTCTGTATACCTTGCTTAGGCCCAGACCACGATGTCTCGGCCTGCCGTTTTTGTGCTAGATTCAACAAGCACACTATTAAGCGCCGGGCAGAGTTCGCCCTTCACTATTTTGGCAAAAAAAATTCATTATATTATGCCGTCGGATACTCCGACTCCAGTTTTGAGTAAAAGACGCAAAGATAAGGACCAACATACAAGGTCCGCACCGACTACTGAGACCACGCTAAGGCTGACTACCGGTTCTCTGGTGCTCAGCGAGGTGCCTACGCAGCCCCTGAGTACCGATGACACTACATTACTGGTGTCTTCAGTACCCGAGGTCGCAGGCTCCTCGGTCCCCATTCCTACTGCAGATACCGACGCCACTCTTGGCGGGGAAACTCAGAGTTTAGACAGGCCTTCCTCCTTCTCTATTAAAGCTTTCATTAAATCTAAAGCAGCCATGAAAACCAAAAAACAGGGTCCTCAGACCCCCTCTCAAGGCCCCATGCCTAAAAAACAGATGCTCAAAATGGCTGAGGATTTGATTACTCTTATCAGGGGTTCTCAACCCCCTCTGACAAAAGGCGCAGATTAGAGGAAGACCACCCTTCCTCAGATCAAGCCTCCATTATCTCAGAACATTTTGAGGACCAGGATTATGCCTATTCTCCTTTCGAAGACTCTGATGCAGAGGAGTCTATTCCCTCGGTCTCCCCCCCCCGAGGACTACTCTTTTGGTGAAACCCTACATACATTGAGGGAACACTTTCACATGGAAGGCCAAGATTACTCAGATTCCAAGAAAAGGCTCAGGGAATTTCTTTTGCTCCCCCAGCATAGGCCCCTGGCTATCCCTCCTGTTTTAGATATATTGGATGATGTGTACACAGAAGCCAGCCTTAATCCAGATTCTTTGCCTCCAGCTCCTGTTAAACCAGACAGGTATTACCGGGTTCCTTATTCTCACCAGTTCCTATACAAAAGCCATACTGCTGACCCAGAAACTATTTCACAGAGTCCCAAGGGAATTAAGGCCTCTACTGCTAAAAACCCATTATCTTCAGAGAGAGATTCCAGAGCTTTAGAAGGGTGGGGGAAAAAGGTGTACACCTTGGCCACTTTAACCATGAGGGCATTAAACTGTCAGTTCCATATGTTAAAGTATCAACAGTTTTTGTTATCTCAGTTGAAAAGCAAAATGACACAACCAGAACAACCAGATTTAAAAGAGTTGCAGGATTTGTTGCATGGTGCAGAGCAAGTGGGTAAACATACCTTGCAGTGTGGTTTTGATGCTTTAGAGGCCTCATGCAGAGCTGCTGTTATGGGGTCTGTTATACGTAGGCATGCTTGGCTCAAAGAGCAAACCTTACCAGATCATGTCAAAGCTAAATTATTAGATGCACCTCTTCAAAAAGATGTATTGTTTGGTGTTAAAGCTGAGGAGGTACTAAAGAAAATGGAGGAAAAAGCGAAATCAATGCAAACAGTGAAAGATTTCCTGCAGGTACAACCTCCACGTTTCAGCAGAAACTGGCCTTCAAAAAATTGGTCCTTTCCAGCCACGGACAGACCTCAGAGGGGCAGATACAGACGCCCAAGGGGTAGAGGGCAACCTCAAGGATCTTTCAGAGCCAGACAGTGGCAAGCACCAACCCCAAGAGGTGGAGAAGATAGATCACAGTCATTTAGAAAACAGACACAATGACTTCCCCCTATACCTGCCAAGCAAAACTTTAATGGCAGCACCTTTGGGCGGAAAGCTGGCATTATTTTCAAAAAATTGGCATATTGTTACAAAAGACAAATGGATTCTGAACATTATAGACAGAGGCTACAGGTTACACTTTCACACCCTTCCAAAAATGAGAGGCATGCCAAACCTGCCACAAAATCAAAGGGCAGAGGCACAAAAACAAATTTCAGCTCTCATGGACATGAAAGCGATTCAAGAGGTACCTGCAAAAGAACAAGGTCAAGGGTTTTATTCCAGACTATTCCTGGTACCAAGGAAAGACAAAGATTGGAGACCTATCTTAGACCTATCCATCCTAAACACATATCTACAGGTACCAAAATTCAAGATGCTCACATTACAGCAGCTTCTTCCCATGCTGGGCAAGGAGTCTTGGCTGGTAACATTGGACCTCAAGGAGGCATACCTGCATGTCCCTATCAGACAAGATTGCAGAAGATACCTCAGATTTCTTGCAGGTTCAACCCATTACCAGTTCTCTGCATTGCCCTTTGACTTATCTACTGCGCCCAGAGTGTTTATGAAATGCCTGGCATCAGTAATTGCCTTCTGCAGACTACAAGGAATACAAATCTACCCATATCTGGACGACTGCCTGATCCAAGCGGACAGCAAGGACATACTACTGCAACACCTGGCGTTTGTAATAAAACTGTTGAACTTCCTAGGATACACAGTCAACAAAAAGAAATCAAAACTAATACCCTCTCAACAAATAATTTTCCTGGGTGCCAGCTTGAATACAACCACCCAGATGGCCTACCTCACACCAGACAAACAAGGGAAACTGTCTCAATACTTCAGCAAAATGGCAACTTTCACCAGACTTTACTGCAAGGAAAGTCCTGCAGGCTCTGGGATTCATGGCATCTTGCATCCTACTAATCCCATGTGCAAAGCTGCATATGAGGAAACTTCAATGGTACCTAAAAAACTTATGGTCTCAACACAGCCACAGCTTGGAAACAATTATACCACTCATTCCATGTCTTCAAAAGGAATTTCTGTGGTGGGCCCCCCAAGGGCCCATGCTCTGCCAATTCAACCCTGAACCTTGCAGCCTGGCTAATTCCATAAGCTCACCCCTAGCAACCCTCAGTAAACAGGTGCTGGATGTCATTCTTGAGGCAAGGAGGCCTAGTACTAGAAAATCCTATTCAGAAAAGTGGAAAAGATACTGATGTTTATCGTGCATACAGCTGCAGTCATTACAGATGGGTTATCCTGCCGTCAGGCGGGTCTTCGGTCGGCCGAATTCCAAAGTCTAGGTCCGGCGTCGGTTGTCGTCGCTTCTTCCCTGACGTCAGTGCAGCAGGGGTATAAAAGAGGCAGCCGACGCCATCTTCTTCAGTCTTTCTTGCTGCGCGGTGCCCAAAGCAGAAGCAGTTCGCAAGTGCTGGTCGGCCAGCTCCTGAGATTTCTGAAAATATTTCAGCCGAAGTCTTCTTGAAGCTAAGTACCCGTTGGGGAAACTTTTCTTGCCTCAGACCGATGTCAGACAAAGTTAATAATTGCATTTCATGTGGGAAACAAATACCGCATAAGGATTTCCACTTTTTCTGTATACCTTGCATAGGCCCAGACCACGATGTCTCAGCCTGCTGTTTTTGTGCTAGATTCAACAAGCGCACTATTAAGCGCCGGGCGGAGTTCGCCCTTCACTATTTTGGAATTATATTATGTCGTCGGATACTCTGACTCCAGTTTTGAGTAAAAGACGCAAAGATAAGGACCGACATACGAGGTCCGCACCGATTACTGAGACCACGCTAAGGCCGACTACCGGTTCTCCGGTGCTCAGCGAGGCGCCTACGCAGCACCTGAGTACCGATGACACTACATTACCGGTGTCTTCAGTACCCGTGGTCGCAGGCTCCTCGGTCCCCATTCCTACTGCAGATACCGGCCTACTCTTGGCGGGGAAACTCAGAGTTTAGACAGGCCTGCCATTTCTCAAGGTGTCTTCAGGCCTTCCTCCTTCTCTATTAAAGCTTTCACTAAATCTAAAGCAGCCATGAAAACCAAAAAACAGGGTCCTCAGACCCCCTCTCAAGGCCCCATGCCTAAACACAGATGCTCAAAATGGCTGAGGATTTGATTACTCTTATCAGGGGTTCTCAACCCCCCTCTGACAAAAGGCGCAGATTAGAGGAAGACTACCCTTCCTCAGATCAAGCCTCCATTATCTCAGAACATTCTGAGGACCAGGATTATGCCTATTCTCCTTTCGAAGACTCTGATGCAGAGGAGTCTATTCCCTCGGTCTCCCCCCCCCCCCCGAGGACTACTGTTTTGGGGAAACCCTACATACATTGAGGGAACACTTTCACTGGGAAGGCCAAGATTACTCAGATTCCAAGAAAAGGCTCAGGGAATTTCTTTTGCTCCCCCAGCATAGGCCCGTGGCTATCCCTCCTGTTTTAGATATATTGGATGATGTGTACACAGAAGCCAGCCTTAATCCAGATTCTTTGCCTCCAGCTCCTGTTAAACCAGACAGGTATTACCGGGTTCCTGATTCTCACCAGTTCCTATACAAAAGCCATACTGCTGACCCAGAAACTATTTCACAGGGTCCCAAGGGAATTAAGGACTCTAGTGCTAAAACCCATTACCTTCAGAGAAATTCAGAGCTTTAGAAGGTGGGGAAAAGGTGTACACCTCGCCGCTTTAACCATGAGGCATTAAACTGTCAGTTCCATATGTTAAAGTATCAACAGTTTTTGTTATCTCAGTTGAAAAGCAAAATGACACAACCAGAACAACCAGATTTAAAAGAGTTGCAGGATTTGTTGCATGGTGCAGAGCAAGTGGGTAAACATACCTTGCAGTGTGGTTTTGATGCTTTAGAGGCCTCATGCAGAGCTGCTGTTACCGGGTTTGTTATCGTGGGCATGAAGCGGCTCAAAGAGCAAACCATACCAGATCATGTCAAAGCTAAGTTATTAGATGCACCTCTTCAAAAAGATGTATTGTTTGGTGTTAAAGCTGAGGAGGTACTAAAGAAAATGGAGGAAAAAGCGAAATCAATGCAAACAGTGAAAGATTTCCTGCAGGTACAACCTCCACGTTTCAGCAGAAACTGGCCTTCAAAAAATTGGTCCTTTCCAGCCACGGACAGACCTCAGAGGGGCAGATACAGACGCCCAAGGGGTAGAGGGCAAACTCAAGGATCTTTCAGAGCCAGACAGTGGCAAGCACCAACCCCAAGAGGTGGAGAAGATAGATCACAGTCATTTAGAAAACAGACACAATGACTTCCCCCTATACCTGCCAAGCAAAGCTTTAATGGCAGCACCTTTGGGCGGAAAACTGGCATTATTCTCAAAAAATTGGCATATTGTTACAAAAGACAAATGGATTCTGGACATTATAGACAGAGGCTACAGGTTCCACTTTCACACCCTTCCAAAAATGAGAGGCATGCCAAACCTGCCACAAAATCAAAGGGCAGAGGCACAAAAACAAATTTCAGCTCTCATGGACATGAAAGCGATTCAAGAGGTACCTGCAAAAGAACAAGGTCAAGGGTTTTATTCCAGACTATTCCTGGTACCAAGGAAAGACAAAGATTGGAGACCTATCTTAGACCTATCCATCCTAAACACATATCTACAGGTACCAAAATTCAAGATGCTCACATTACAGCAGCTTCTTCCCAATAGTAGGATGCAAGATGCCATGAATCCCAGAGCCTGCAGGACTTTCCTTGCAGTCAGCCTGGTGAAAGTTGCCATTTTGCTGAAGTATTGAGACAGTTGCCCTTGTTTGTCTGGCATGAGATAAGCCATCTGGGTGGTTGTATTCAAGCTGGCACCCAGGAAAATTATTTGTTGAGAGGGTATTAGTTTTGATTTCTTTTTGTTGACTGTGTATCCCAGGAAGTTCAACAGTTTTATTACAAACGCCAGGTGTTGCAGTAGTATGTCACTGTGGTGTTGTCTGTCCTTATCAATAGCTGGCCTGGATGCAGTAGGTCTTTGAAGGTCATAATAGCATTTTGCACGGCTAGCATTTCCTTTTGGTTGATGTGTAGGTGCTTCTCTTTTTGGGACCATTTTCCCTGAATGCACTTACCTGTCATGTGTGCTCCCCAGGCGTAGTCCGAGGCGTCTTTTGTGATGATTTGAGTTGCTCGAGGTACACAGAAAGGGAGACCTGTGTTTCTTTGGCATGCTTGAGCCCACCACAGAAATTCCTTTTGAAGACATGGAATGAGTGGTATAATTGTTTCCAAGCTGTGGCTGTGTTGAGACCATAAGTTTTTTAGGTACCATTGAAGTTTCCTCATATGCAGCTTTGCACATCCACATGCATGCCAAAGAAACACAGGTCTCCTTTCTGACCTTCAAGACCTACTGCATCCAGGCCAGCTATTGATAAGGACAGACAACACCACAGTGATGTGGTACATAAACAAACAGGGGGGAACTCATTCATACTCCCTGTGCAGGCAAGCCATGACCCTATGGAACACAGCACTGGACTTGCAAATTCAACTACAGGGAAGGAAAACACACTGGCAGACAACCTAAGCAGAAATATGACAGATCCACACGAATGGAAGTTGCATCCTCAAGTTTTCACAAAGATAACTCAGGCATGGGGACAGCCAGACATAGGTCTCTTTGCTACCCACAGAAATTACCAGTTGAAAAAATTTTTGTTCAAGGACCTATCATCCACAGGCCTGGAAAGTGGGCGCACTTTCTTTCACTTGGACAACGTTGACAGTCTATGCCTTTCCGCCTCTTCCTCTACTGCCCAAAGTTCTATTAAAAACCAGAGCAGAGAGGCCGAAAATGATTCTCATTGCTCCAGACTGGCCAAGACAACACTGGTATCCGCTCCTGAAGAGCCTGACACATTCCCCACCATGGATCCTACCTCTAGTCCCTCTTCTGTTGTCCCAGCACAACTACAAAACCCTTCACAGCCAGCTTAAAACCCTAAATCTAGCTGCATGGAGAATTCCTTGATTTCCCAACAGACCCTCCTCTCCAAGGAGGTGCAGGATGTCATCTTGGAGGCCAGAAGACCTTCTACTAGAAAAGCCTACTCCGCCAAATGGAAACGATTTTGTGCCTGGAATAAAGAAATGGGCCAGAATCCTTGGGTAATAAATTTACCTCAAATTTTACAGTACCTAGCTGAGATGTTAAACAGTGGACTTTCCTTCTCCCCCATCAAAATCCACGCTTCAGCCATTTCTGCACAATAAAACACAGATCCTCCTTTATTCTCTCATCCTCTCTTAAGGCAATTCCTCAGAGGGGCAAAGAATATAAAACCCCCAAGGAAACCACCAGTCCCTGCTTGGAATCTCAACTTCGTATTGGAAAAGCTGACCCTTCCTCCCCTCGAGCCAGCTTTTTCAACAGAACTACAATACTTGTCATGGAAAACAGCCTTCCTTCTGGCTATCACCTCAGCACGCAGGGTTTCGGAGCTACAGGCCCTCATGGCTGTGCAACCTTTCATCATTTTCCATCAGGACAGAGTTTCCTTACGAACCAACCCTACCTTTATGCCAAAGGTAGTATCCAGTGTAGCTTTGAATCAGACTATCCACTTACCTACCTTTTATCCTAATCCACAAAACAAAGGGAAAGACTACTACATTCCTTGGACATTCACAGACAACTTTGTTATTATTTGGACAGGACAAAGCCATTCAGGAAATCCGAGCAACTCTTTGTGTCCTATGCTACAGGTGCTCAAGGAAAGGCTATTTCCAAACAGACAATCTCAAAATGGATAGCCCACTGCATACGCTTTTGTTACTCATTTCATGGAAAAACTGTGTCTACATGCATCAGATCCCACTCCACCAGGGCCACAGCTACCTCTGCAGCTTTCCTCAGGGGGGTCCCTACCAAGGACATTTTGGAAGCAGCCACTTGGAGTTCAGTGCACACTTTCTCCAAGCACTATCACCTTCCACTATACTCTAAATCTAGAGTGGGTTTTGCCACAGCAGTCTTGCAGGGCATCCTCGCTCCTCCTAGTTCCACTTAGTGCCTGCCACCCCTACTTAGCTTTGGGATTCTTCCCATCTGTAATGATTGCAGCTGTATGCACAATGAACATAGTACAGTTTTGTACCTACCATAAATGTAGATGTTCGAGTGCTCCTACAGCTGCAGTCCAGGTTACCCCCCCTCCGTCCCCTCTTAGGACATGCCTTATGACAAACACCTTCTCATACAACCTATTTGGGGTATTCTTTTATGGTGTATTTGCTTGCAACTACTGTTTTTTGATTATTCTATATTGCATGATTACATAAATTTATGTTTTGCCTTCCTTCTGGGGGCACCTGACATCTGGGGCAAGAAAAACTGAAGAAGATGGCGTCGGCTGCCTCTTTTATACCCCTGCCACACTGACGTCAGGGAAGAAGTGACGACAACCGACGCCGGACCTAGACTTTGGAATTTGGCCGACCGAGGACCTGCCTGATGTCAGGATAACCCATCTGTAATGACTGCAGCTGTATGAGCACTCGAACATCTACATTTATGGTAGGTACAGAACTGTACTTTCCTGGAGCCAGTCTCAGGGGATGGGCACAACGGTGCCCAGCTTACCTCATATTCTAGATTATTTAACAGAAATGCTCCACAAAGGGCCTATCTTTCTCTTCAATTAAGATTCATGCCTCTGCCATATCAGCTCATTATAATACTGAGCCACCCATATCTCATCCAATGCTAAAACAATTCCTTAGAGGGGCCAAAAATTTAAGACCCCCCCCCCCAAGGAAGGCCCCCACTCCAGCCTGGGACCTTAACTTTGTGTTGGAAAAACTTACTCTTCCCCCCTTCGAACCAGCTGCTACAGCAGAGTTGAAATTCCTTTCTTGGAAAACAGCTTTACTTCTAGCCATCACTTCTGCAAGAATAGTGTCTGAACTGCAGGCCCTTATGGCAGTAGAACCCTTCATTATCTTCCATACAGACAGATTTCCCTCAGGACTAATCCCTCCTTTATGCCCAAGATCGTGTCTAGTGTGGCTTTGAACCAGTCCATTCATTTGCCTACTTTTTTTCCCTAATTCCCAGAATAAAGGGGAAAGGATACTGCATTCCCTGGACGTGCACAGACAGCTTAGATTCTATTTGGACAGGACTAAGCCTCTCAGAAAATCTGACCAGCTGCTAGTCAGCTTTGCTGCAGAGGCAGAGGGGAAGGCCATTTCAAAGTAAACCATTTCCAAATGGATACCACATTGCATCCATTTCTGCTACAAGCACCATGGAAGCCTACCCCATAGGGGATAAGAACACATTCCACCAGGGCTGCATCTACCTCTACTGTATTTCTCAGAGGGGTCCCTACCAGGGACATCCTGGAAGCTGTAACCTGGAGCTCTGTACATACTTTCACCAAGCATTACCACTTGCCTATTTTTTCTAAATCCAGAGCTGGATTTGCCACAGCAGACTTACAGGGCCTGATTGCTAGCCCTAATGCTCTTTAACCTATCTCCACCCTTCCTTAGCTTTGGGAATCAACCCAAATATATTGACTGCAGCAGTGAAATGCGAAGAACATAGTAAAGTTGTGTACACTTGCCATAAATGTAGATGTTCGAGTGTATTCACTCTTGCAGTCCTAGTTACCCTCCCTCCAGTCCCCTGACCTCTCTTGTCTTTTACCTAGTCTATTTGTTTGTTATATATTATATCATGTGTATTTGCTTTTTGCTGGGGGTGTTCCATACCATAAAATTGCTTCCTATTATGGGGGTACCTCACATCTGGGGCCAAGAAAAACTGACGTAATAGCGTCGGCTGCATGTTTTATACCCCTGATGACCTGACATCATGGAAGAAGCGACAGCATCTGATGCAGAAATCCCAAGACTGCTATTCAGGCCGGCTGAGGGCTACCTGCAGGCAGATAACCCAAATGTGATGACTGCAACAGTGAATACACTCAAACATCTACATTTATGGTAAGTGTACACATCTGTACTTTGCTGGCTCCATCTCCCATTGAATCTGTGAGCCTTCAGCCACCTTCACATCCCATAGTGACTCCTCCTGCGATCCGGCCCATAGTTTCAGAGCCATTGGATCCAAGAGTGCTGAGAGTTGAAGTGCCTGATACAAGGATACCACTTTCTTCTTCAGATTAAATTTGGGGCTGACACTGGAGAGGGCCATGCACTTGGAATACAAATATATGCACTTAGTATTTCCATATACAGACCTCTCTGCATCAAGCACAATTTCCCTTAAGAGAACACAGGGAACACACTCATCCTAGGGTCTGGATGACAGTATATCTGTCATCCTCCAGGTCCCCAATAAGACTCCCCACTGGTACAGCCATAGGGTTAGGTTCTCAGCTGAGTGTCCAAGTCAAGTCCTCCAGCACCCTCTTTGTAAACTCCTTGCTTTTTGTCTCTGCCCCTAGTAGCTGACACACACACCCTGAGAGATTTGATTTCACACACACACACACACCTGGGAAAGGCTGGCACAGATGTAGCTGTTGTGGCCCCTTCTGCTCAGAGTATAAGGTAGTCATCACTACCATCAGACACTTTGCAGTCAGCTACTCTAAGACCCTTAACAAAGAGTCTCCAGTTATACTGTGTAATATTAATACTAATACAAATAGTAGTAGTTGACCAAGATGGCTATGCCTTCTGGCATGGCCCATACAGTGTTACCAAATAAATATAAATATTCTCAGAGGGTAGGTACTTTCTACAAGGACCAGCCACAATAAATGTTTTAAATATATTTAATAATAAATAATAAAAAAGCATGAAAATACTTAATGTATATTCACAATAAACCACAGAGTTCAGATCACAGGAAATATTAAAAAAGAGCATTGCTGGAGAGACTCCGACAAATAAACAAAAACAATATCTAAACTAAGCTTCAGTGCTGGCACCAGCTGCTGTCCTATTTGTTTGTCTTTAGAAGTAAAGGTTATCAGTGTGTTCTAGGTCGACACCTTGTAGATTGCTTCATCTCTCCTCTTGAGGCACACTAAGCTGCCTTCCCAGGCAGCTTTTCTAGTCCATAGCCTTAAGAGTTGGACCTTAGATGCTCCCCGATGTACAGTCTTTTTACTGGCCCAGGTGTGATTTTTCATCCGTTTCAACCCAGGGGACTTTATTGCTTGGGATTTAACTCAGCCAAAAGATGGTCCTGAGTGGTAAATATGACAGACAAATCAGGGGAGTGTTGGATGATCTCGTTCTAGAGGGTAGTATTGATTGTAACACCTTTCACTATTTGCCCATGCCAGCACCAAAGGTTCCTACCATTTTTGGCACACCCAAAATTCACAAAAATCTAATTGATCCCCCTTTAAGGCCCATAGTGGACGGACGGGGTTCTATTACTTATGCTTGTGCCAAGTATATTGATGGTATCCTTAAACCATTCATCCAGGGGGAACCTCAGATCTGTAAAGATTCCTGGGATTTTTTGGAGAATTTTAATAAAATTGAATACCATTAGGATGTGATCTTTCTGGTTGTAGATGTTAAAGATCTTTATACAGTTATACCTCACCAATTAGGTATTGACTGGACAAGAAATTTCATGTTAGCTAAAAAAGCCACCAATATACAGATGTATCTAGTGGAAACTCTACTAGATGTAGTGTTATCTAACAACTTTCTGGTTTTTAAAGACCATTTTTTTCTCCAAAATATAGGAATTGCCATGGGGTCACCCTGTGGGTGTAGTTTTGCTAATAGCTTTATGGCATTTTGGGAACGTAACTGGCTGTTCAATAGTGAACTGTACCAACAACATGTCACTTGGTATACTAGATACCAGGATGACATGTGTTTTATCTGGAAGGGCCCGCAAAATCTTATCCCTGAATTTATTGTCAATATTTCTGGAATGACTGACTTTCTAGAATTTACGTATTCCTTAGGAGTTGATGAAATGAACTTTTTGGATGTTAAAATCTGTAAGGACAAAACTAATAATAAATTTAAGTCTTTAATTTACAGAAAGCCAACCCATTCAAATAGTTACCTCCATTTTTCTAGTTGTCACCCCTTCCATCAAAAAAGGAGTGTAGTGAAGGGGCAATTTGTCAGGGCTGCGAGAATGATCTCAGATGATACTGATTTTATTGAAAAATGTGACAATATCAGTAAAATGTTTGAGTAGAGGGTATCCTGACAGTCTTATTGTGGGGACGTTGCAGGAAGTTCGGAGCAAAAGGACCACTGGGCATTTTATGCCTTTGTTGGGTGGAGGCTTGATGGGTAGAACTAATAATGACATCATGAATACGGATTCCTCTGTTCACCCTAGAATTAACTTTTTGTTCACATACAGTGTGGACTTTAAATTTATAAGGGAAGTAGTGGCTAAGAACTGGAGCATCATACTAGAAGATAGAGCTCTAGTTAAGGTTTTGGGTACATATCCAAAATACACATATCGAAGGGGTATCAACCTCAAAAACCTTGTTGAAATGGTCGTAGATAAACCAAAAGATAAAATAAAGGGTATGCGAAAATGTGGGATGTGCCCACAATGTAAATTTATTCACAATGAAAAGAAAGTGTACATTAACAGGAAAAATTATTTTATCAAGGGTAATTACAACTGTGATACACAGGAGTTATATATGTAGCTTTATGTGAGAAATGTCCTTCCTTCTATATAGGCAAAACAGAGAGAAAAATAAAGAAAAGAATTTATGAGCACCTGTATGCCATAGGTAGGAAGGACCTCACAAATGCACTTGCTAGGCACATTTTAGATTTCCCTGATCATTGTTTTGCATTTTGTGTGCTGCACCAGGTTAGAAATGATATAAGAGGAGGACCATGGCAGTTGTATCTGGAAGAGCAAGAGTTATTTTGGCAAATTAGAACATGTGCTCATCTCCCCCTGGGTTAAATGATTTTGCATCCATAAAGTGTGTGCTTAAACTTAAAGCTCTTCTTAGGTAAATGCTATTTGGCAATTTGTATAGCATTTTATAGCAACTTTAATGTGAGACAGCTTTTCTTTGAATAATGTATTTATTTATTTTACTATCCTTAATCATTCAGTTTTTTATGTTACTGTGTGGTTTTTTAATGTAGTTTGTAACTTTGTTGTATTATGTACACTTTATATTTGTTTTTTTGTATGAATAGGTGTTTCTTGAGTAAACATTTGTTTTACACTGACTAACAAGATTAAGAAAGGAAGTTTTTATAATATGATGATTATAGGTGTAACCATTTTAAATTGATTCATGATAGTGATTGGTTTATTAATGATTAATTAATGTGAATTACTTTTTTATATAAAAACAGAGCTGTGTGGAGTGACTTTTGTCTGATGAAGGCTGGGCATTTGCTTAGCTGAAAGTGCTTACCTTGAATAAAACAGCCCGTGCCGTTTTTATCCAGCTTGGTTCTGCTTTCCAGTTTTGTTTATGACAGACATGTTCTTGAAGTGCCAGTTGGCTGTGGAGAGAATCCTCCTTGTTGGGTTAAGAATGCTCTTCCTTGTGTGTAGCTGATATTTCAGATTGTCTTTGCTGCTGGATTTCCTTGTAAGTCAGACAGGTGTGCAGCTGTTAGCAATGCGAGTGCCAAAAATCTGCTGCTGTTCTTGGTTTGCAGGTGAGTGCCTCATCATAGCAAGGTGGCAAACTACCGGGCACAGAGGATGTACTTGCTAATGTACTTGTGTGATGCCACAACATCTCCCCATATAAATGTGTCTGTCGCCTCTCATAGGAATTTATGGAAGAGGTGCCATGTATGGATTGGTGAAAAGGATAAATCCAACCACAGGACTCCACAAGGAAGGATTCCATTTGTGTATTGGCTGGCTGGGTGAAAACTGTTGCATTTTCAACTTGGCACCCCAGACATTGTTGTGCTAAAAGACATCTACTAGATATTGTTGTACTAGAAGACTTCTACCATGTTCAGCAGCACCATTCTGGCATGCTGCAGCAGTAGAAACAGGACACCATGGAGATTCACCATCCAGAACCTGAAGTATCACATATGCTTACTAAAGTCACTGAGGTCTCATTCTCTTCAGATCAAGGAATGGGTGTGAGTAGACCCCTTTGCCTTTCCCTTCAGGAAGAATAGGCTGTATGACCTCTTTACAGAGTAGAGTTTTGGTCTCTTCCAAGAGACTGTAGGATCCCTGAGTGAAGCTTTTGCTTTGGGAGAACCCAGTAATTCTTAAAAGGTAGCCATCTGTGACAACATTTGGCATCCAAAATTTGAAGAAAAAAAGTAGTTTTGCCATGTGGTATTTTTCAGACAAAGTTCTTTTAAAGTGAGTTACTGATATTCATACCTGCTGCATGGATGGCATAATGTTAAGTACCATAACACATTTCCCTCTCAGTCCTCAGATATTTGGGCCATAAAAGCTTTATAAGCTTCAGTTGATTGGTGTAAGTTATTGGTTTTACCTATGGCTGGTATTATTTGATCATGAGGACAGAGTCCAAGCAATCATGTTATTTGGCTAGCCATGGGCAAATCAGAATTACCCACACGCAGGAAAGACTACTGCTATTATGCATTTACATTACTTAAAAATGACTTTACAAAGACATGCATCTGGAGCATTTCTCCCCGGGCCTCTGCTGAAACTTGGCTTTGTTCCGTCGGACTTTCCAAGTTAACAAATGTTAAATAAATAATAAGAATAAAGGAAAGTGCTTAACTTTAAGTAATGGCATTCTGTCTTCATGATTGACTTGTCTATTTCCTTAGCCTTCTGCAACTGGGGATGGCTTCCTAGTACACTGTGCGTGTATTGGATATTATACATGATATTTGCACAGTGCAATAGCTTAAACGTAATTTGTGGCACTTTTTAGTACTCTTGGGTGCACTTCCATTCTGCTGTTATATGCGGATGCTTGCAGATTCTTGACATCCCAGCAATGATTTTAAAGTATTCTTTAAAGATTTAGTGAGACACTTTGTTTTTCTTTTGGATGGATTTGTTTACCTTTGGGCAGGGTGAAAGTTTATCTTTCACCCTGTTTTTAGTTAAATTTGTTCTCCTGTTAGCAGAGTGGAGAACATGGCGATAGTAACTTTTCTTTAAATATCTACAGCCACCTACACTTAGTATTAAGTATAATGCTGGATTTACAGTGAATACACTAATTGCTGTGTCCAACTAGTGTGCAGTTTTTGAATATAATCACAGTTTTACAGTATTTATTAAACTGTAGCCCAGATAAATTTAATCTGTCCCTTGATGATGTCACATTAGAGATAGCAGGGGATGTATGTAAAGATGTCCTTGGGCATGTCTCTGTGCAGGTGTGGTTGTGGTTGTATGTTCATTAAAGTCTATGGGCACAGCTCTATGCTATCCCAATGTTCATGTCACTGATGGTAACATGAGCATAGGGAAAATACAGTTTATTGAAGTTTGTTTTTATATAACAATGAAAGCTGCAAAAATTAACCAAGTGGAACAAAATGCTTTTTTGGTTTGTTCTGAGCCATAATGCAGATTATTGAGTTAATGTTTAGTGGTAATTTCTCATTGGCTGTTAAAAGAAAAAATGAAAAGTCATATCCTTTTCATTTTAAGGAAAGTTTTTAAGTACATATTCAAGGAGTTACTCACCATTCTATGTTAAATATTTATCTTGAACATAGATAAACATTATGCTCAAGTTTTCTTACACAGCTGTAATAACACATTTTGTCACTTGATGGCATCAGCCCTACATAGCTTAGTACCTCAGTTTAGATAGGCTTTTAGCTGAAATGCATCATTCAGGCAACTTGTTTGAAAATCCAGAAATTTTCCATGTTGGTCTCCTTTTCAAGTATCATATCCAATTTTGCTTGACAGTCTGTGAGTTCCAATAAAACAAAATTAGTATGTCTCTCTTTCTCCTTCTGTCTTTTGATTTCACTGAAATGCTGTGTTCTGTTTTTTTTAATTAGCTGATTATATTTCCAGCATAGAAATGACCACATATACTTAATGTTTTGCATATAGACTGCTCTGTCTGAGAATTAGTAAAGTGAAGTACAAAAACACATTTTTTTTATTCAGAAAACCCTTCTTAAATATTTTTGTGTAATATATTTGTAAACATTGCAGTAGTCATATCTGTGACATCCTTTTATATGTGTTGTATAATTTACTCTACTTGTATCTTGGTAATCTGATGTTGTCAGTTTTCATTCAGTCCTCAACTAATGGGCTCAGATCTGATCCCTCTGATCTGACTCAGCCGTTGCAAAAGTTTGTGGCAACTTTGAACTCTCAAGCTTCTCCCTTATCCATAATGCACCAACCCCATTTACCTCCGATCTCATTTGTCCCTGGTCAGCGAAGGACGTGGTGACTGAATCCTGTCAAGATAAGTGTGGGTTTTTTTTGTCAAAGGTTTCATTCTTTTTCTAAACTTTAAAGTAGTTAAATCATACCTCCATTATCCATCACTTTACTAGATAAGTTTCTGTCACTTTTCGTACATTTTTGTACTCTAAATGCTATTGTTAACATTTCTATCCACTTTTCTACACTACGTGTAATCGATAATTACCATTGTTGGTATTTTCTATTTTATCTCCTTTTTTCTGCAGTTTGTTGCTGTTGTTTTAAAAAAAAAAAAAATATATATATATATATATATATATATATACATTTTTTTCTGTTGCTATAACTGTTTCTTTAACCTTGTTTCTTTATAATACAGTTTATTGACTGCCTTTCCGTTGTTCTATGTAATGGCTGAAAAAGAGAAAGGCCATGCAGGGTTTAAAAAGTGCCTTAAATGTGGACATAAAATTCCGTTTTCGGATGCACACATACACTGTGTGTGCTACCTAGGTCCCCTCCATTTACAGGAAGACTGTGCCATTTGTCATGGATTTAATCCGACAGAGCTTACTGAGAGAATAAACAAATTGATTCTTAAAGGCATGCTGCCTACCTCTTTTGAGGAAGCCTTATCTGGAGTTTCTCCTACAAAAAAGTTTTAAGTCAACCTCTCCAAGTCCTTCCTTGTCATCTTCAAAGGCTTTGGTGCAGGCTAGGAAGAGACCAATATCTGGACATTCTGAACATAAAAGAAAAAAGATAATAGCTTCAGATCAGACTTCATCCTTGGATCCAAAGCTCAAAGAAAAATATTCTTTGGTTCCGACCTCAGCATTTAATCCTGATCAAAAGGGAATGAATTATTGGTCCAACGACACTGGATCCAACAAAAGTTTCTACCAAAATACATTTGCCACGAACTAGGCATTCTTCCTCTGTGGATCCCGTTCTTTCAAGGGTTCCATCACCTTTCCTAGAAAGACCAAAATCTCTATCTGGCATATCCACTTGCTCTTCCCGAAGCCTCACAGAAGAAGAAGATACGGAGAGAGTGGTGAGAAAGATTCTCTCGGCGCAGAGCCTTTCAGGTGTCCTGTCTGCTCCTACTCCTTCAGGTCAGGAGATCCACTCTACAACTATACTACCCTTGCCAGTTCGTCCGCTGACTTCCGTACAAGACCTCAGAGCCCTTGGATCTGAGTTGCCCGGCACTGTCTTGCTTGTATCCTAGGATTTTCTTATCCTCGAATTCGAAGTTGGCTTTGAGAACTTCAGTCCAGTCGGATCCGGAGAGCTGTCAGAGCTGACACTGTCCTGTCGGATCTGAAGTGTTAGAGTTGACTCTGAAGCTTTCTTGGGGCCTTGACTCTGCATCTTAGGGCCTTGGCAAGGGTTAGTTTATCACAGACTTCTGCCTCGAGAGGGCTGTCTTCGGAGCAGGGTGGGATCGGGATCCAGAAGCTTGCCTTCTCAGATTGGGGTTCTATCCCTCTCTGGGGCAGTCTGCCTTTGAAGTTATGAAGAGGGCCCTGTCTACATTATTGACACAGACACTTCCTCCCCCCTCAGAACCTCAGCCTGTTACCTGTCTTGTCTGTTCTCCACAGGGGCAGTTGGCATCGAAACCCCAGGCTTCCCAGCAGGGTATCCCCATTTCTTCTGATACCCCCCCAGAGCATCCCATGGAGGAGGTCCCTAAGAAGAAAACATGGATTCCCCAGAATCTGTCACAGACGATACAGATTTTGATGAAGGTGAAGGATCCTCACATTCACCTCCTGATGATGTCTTGTTTGGAGACATCCTAGAAAACCTAAAACAGAGAGGTTTCTGGAAGCCCATTAATCCTTTGTCTGAAGAATCTGTATTCTGGAGGCATTTTTTACCAACCCATATACTTCCTGGGTGACTCTGCCTGTCGAGGAGCTCCTTGAGTTGATCGCTCGACAGGCATGGAATGATCTGGATACCATTGAGCCAATTCCTCGGAGACCTGACAAAATTATGACAGCATCAGAGGACAAGCAGTTTTGGGCTGAAGGGGTACTGTTAATGCCAAGGTCGTAGTGGCTACTACTAAATAGGAACTAGCTGAGAGTTTCACTGTCCATCCCCCCAACAAGAGTCTCTGATGATGGATAGGTTTGACAAAGCATGTGTGTGTTTCAGTGACCTTCACTGTAAGGTCACTGAATTATCTGGCACATTTCACCAGGTTACAGAGAGACCTGAATAAGGAACTTTAAGGCATCCTCTCTGGATCCGTTTCTGGAGAAGTACTATCCTCTGTCACTTCTCAGTTGGCTACCCTACAATCGATATCCAATTCCTCCATGAGTCTCATCTCTCATGTAGCAGAAGGAACTTGAAGGGCAGCGGATGCAGGCATTTTCATAAGGAGACATGCCTGAATGTGCTTATATGATTTTGAGGAGCCCTTCAAGTCTTCCTTCATCAATGCTGCTTTTGACAGCACTTCTTTGTTTGGCCCCAAAGCAGAAGAAACTTTATCCAGGTGTGAGAAGGATGGAAAGACCCTTTCTGCCATAGGTGTACATTTTTCCACCCCTCAAAGATGTTCATCGTGCATACAGCTGCAGTCATAACATATGGGTTCTCCTGCCGTCAGGCGGTTCCTCGGTCAGCCGAATCCCAAAGTCTAGGTCCGGCGTCGGTTGTCGTCGCTTCTTCCCTGACGTCAGTGTGACAGGGGTGGTATAAAGGAACCAGCCGACGCCATTTTCTCCAGTCTTTCTTGCCGCGCGGTGCCCGAAGCAGAAGCAGTTTGCAAGTGCCGGTCGGCCAGCTCCTGAAATTACGAAAATTTTGAAACAGAAGTCTTCTTGAAAGCTAAGTACCCCGTTGGGGAAACTTTTCTTGCCTCAGTCCGATGTCAGACAAAGTTAATAATTGTATTTCATGTGGGAAGCAAATACCGCATAAAGATTTCCATTCCCTCTGTATACCTTGTTTAGGCCCAGACCACGACGTCTCGGTCTGTCGCTTTTGTGCAATTTTCAACAAACGCACCATTAAGCGTCGGGCGGAGTTCGCCCAGCATTATTTTGGAAAAACATTTAACTATATTATGTCGTCAGATACTCCGACTCCAGTTTTGTCTAAAAAGCACAAAGATAAGGACCGACACATGAGGTCCGCGGCCTCTACCGACACCACGCCAAAGCCGACTACACGTGGTCCATTTCTCAGCGAGGCGCCTACACAGCCCCTGACTACCGACGACACTTCATTGGCGGTGTCTCCTGTGCCCGAGGTCGCAGGCTCCTTGGCCCACACCCCGACTACAGATACCGTAGCCACTCTTGGCGTTGAACCTCAAAATGTGGACAGGTCTACCTCCACTCAAGGTGTCTTCAGACCTTCCTCTTCTTTCTCCATCAAGGCTTTCACTAAATCTAAAGCAGCCATGCAATCTAAGAGACAAGCTACACAGGCCCCATCTCCAGGCCCCATACCTAAAAAACAGATGCTTAAAATGGCCGAGGATTTAATTACTCTTATCAGGGGTTCTCAACCCCCACCGGACAAAAGGCCCAGAGTGGAGGAAGAATCCCCCTCCTCTGATCAGGGCTCCATTATTTCAGAGCACTCTGATGATCAGGAACATTCTTACTCCCCTTTTGAAGACTCTGATGCGGAGGAGTCCATTTCTTCTGTATCCCCCCCAGAGGATTACTCATTTGGGGAAACTTTGCATACCTTAAGGGAGCACTTCCACTGGGAAGGCCAAGATTATTCAGATTCCAAGAAAAGGCTTAGGGAATTTCTCTTACTACCTCAGCACAGGCCTCTGGCTATACCTCCTGTCTTGGACATCCTAGATGATGTTTACTCGGAGACCTGCCTTAACTCGGACTCTCTGCCTCCAGCCCCAGTTAAGCCTAACAGGTACTACAGGGTTCCTGACTCACACCAATTTCTATACAAAAGCCATGCTGCTGACCCAGAAACCATCACACAGGGCCCCAAGGGAATTAAGGCCTCCACTGCTAAAATTCCATTACCTTCCGAGAGAGATTCCAGATCCTTAGAAAGGTGGGGAAAAAAGGTATATACCTCGGCTACCTTAACCATGAGGGCCTTAAACTGTCAGTTCCATATGCTAAAATACCAACAGTTTTTTGTTATCACAATTGAGAAGTAAAATGTCACAGCCTGAACAACCAGACTTGAAGGAGTTGCAGGATTTGATGCATAGTGCAGAACAAGTGGGTAAGCATACCTTACAATGTGGTTTTGATGCTCTAGAGGCCTCATGTAGAGCTGCTGTTACAGGATCAGTCATACGTAGACATGCCTGGGTCAAGGAACAAACCTTGCCTGATCATGTCAAAGCTAAATTACTAGATGCCCCTCTTCAAAAGGATGTATTATTTGGTGCTAATGCTGAGGATGTATTAAGGAAAATGGAGGAAAAGGCTAAATCAATGCAAACTGTGAAAGATTTTCTACAGGTACAACCCCCACTATTCAGTAGAAATTGGCCTTCCAAAAATTGGTCCTTTCCAGCCACGGACAGACCCCAAAGAGGCAGATACAGGCGTCCGAGGGGCAGAGGACAATCCCAAGGATCGTTTAGAGGCAGACAATGGCAAGCTCCTACACAAAGAGGTGGTGAGGATAACTCGCAATCATTCAGAAAGCAAGCCCAATGACTTTCCCCTTTGCATGCCAAGCAAGACTGAAATGGCAGCCCCCTTAGGAGGAAAGCTGGCATTATTTTCAAAGAATTGGCATATTGTCGCAAAAGACAAATGGATCCTGGACATTATAAACAGAGGCTACAGATTCCATTTTCACACCCTTCCAAAAATGAGAGGCATGCCAAACCTGCCACACAATCAAAGGGCAGAGGCACAAAGGCAAATTACAGATCTCATAGACATGAAAGCTATTCAAGAGCTACCTACGCACAAACAAAGTCAAGGTTTTTATTCCAGGCTATTCCTGGTGCCAAGGAAGGGAAAAGATTGGAGACCTATTTTGGACCTGTCCATCCTAAACACATTTCTACTGCACAAAATTCAAGATGCTCACTCTACAGCAACTTCTTCCCATGCTGGGCAAGGAGTCTTGGCTGGTAACATTGGACCTCAAGGAGGCATACCTGCATGTCCCAATCAGACAAAATTGCAGAAGATACCTCAGATTTCTTGCAGGTTCAACCCATTATCAATTCTCTGCATTGCCCTTTGGCTTATCTACTGCGCCCAGAGTATTCACGAAATGCCTGGCATCAGTAATTGCCTACTGCAGACTTCAAGGGATACAAATATACCCTTATTTGGATGACTGCCTGATCCAAGCGGACAGCAAGCACATTCTTGTGAAACATCTGGCTTATGTAATAATGTTGTTAAACTCTCTGGGATACACAGTCAACAAAAAGAAATCAAGGCTAATACCCTCTCGGAAGATAATTTTCCTGGGTGCCAACTTGGACACAAACATCCAGATGGCCTACCTCACGCCAGAGAAGCAGGGGCAACTAACTCAGTACTTCAGAGCACTAGCAAATTGCACCAGGCTGACTGCAAGGAAAATCCTGCAGGCTCTGGGATTCATGGCATCTTGCATCTTACTAATCCCATGTGCAAAGCTGCATATGAGGAAACTTCAATGGTACCTGAAAAACATATGGTCTCAACACAGCCACAGTTTGGAAACAATAATACCACTAATTCCATGTCTGCAAAAGGAATTTCTGTGGTGGGCTCAAGCATGCCAAGCAAACACAGGTCTTCCATTCAGCAAGCCTCAAGCAAATCAAGTCATCACAACAGACGCCTCGGACTACGCCTGGGGGACGCACATGACAGATCGGTGCATTCAGGGCAAATGGTCCCAAAAAGAAAAGCACCTTCACATCAATCAAAAAGAAATGCTAGCAGTAATAAATGCTATTATAGCTATCAAGGACCTTCTGCAACCAGGTCAACTATTGATAAGAACGGACAACACCACAGTTATGTGGTACATAAACAAACAGGGAGGAACACATTCTTACCCCCTATGCAGACTAGCCATGTCACTTTGGAACATGGCCATTACAAGCACAGTACTTGCCAGGCAAGGAAAACACGCTGGCAGACAACCTAAGCAGAAATATGACAGATCCACACGAATGGAAGTTGCATCCAAAAGTTTTTACAGAAATAATCCAAGCATGAGGAAGGCCAGACATAGATCTCTTTGCCTCCCACAAAAATCACCAATTGACAAAATTCTGCTCAAGGATTTTCCATCCAAAGGCCTGGAGAGTGGACGCTCTCTCTTTCAGTTGGACATCAATGACAGATTATGCCTTCCCACCTCTTCCTCTGCTGCCCAAAGTTCTATTGAAAACCAGAGCAGACAGACCAAAGATTATTCTTATTGCTCCAGACTGGCCAAGACAACACTGGTACCCACTCCTGAGGAGCCTGACGCATTCCCCACCATGGACCCTGCCTCTAATGCCTCTTCTTCTGACTCAGCACAGCTTCAAAACTCTTCACAGCCAGCTAAAAACACTCAATCTAGCCGCATGGAAGATTCCTTAGCATCACAACCGACCCTACTCTCCAAGGAGGTGCAGGATGTCATTTTGGAGGCCAGAAGGCCGTCAACTAGAAAAGCTACTCCGCAAAATGGAAACGGTTTTGTGTCTGGAATGAGAAAAAGGGCCAGGATCCTGGAAAACTGAATTTACCTCAAATACTACAGTATCTAGCTGAGCTGCTAAGCAGTGGACTTTCATTCTCCTCCATCAAAATCCATGCCTCAGCCATTTCTGCAGAATACAACACTGATCCACCCTTATTCTCTCACCCTCTCTTAAGACAGTTCCTCAGAGGGGCTAAGAATCTAAGACCCCCCAAGAAAACAACCAATACCTGCTTGGGATCTCAATTTCATTCTGGAAAAACTGACCTTGCCTCCCTTTGAGCCAGCTGCCTCATCAGATTTGCAATATTTGTCCTGGAAAACAGCTTTCCTTCTGGCTATTACCTCAGCTCGTAGAGTTTCAGAACTACAAGCTCTCATGGCTGTGCAGCCTTTTATCATCTTCCATCAGGACAGAGTTTCCTTACGAACCAAACTGTCCTTTATGCCTAAAGTGGTATCCAGGGTAGCTTTGAATCAGGCCATACACTTACCTACCTTTTATCCTAATCCTCAAAACAAAGGGGAGAGATTACTACATTCCTTGGACATCCACAGACAACTATGTTATTATCTGGACAGAACAAAGCCTTTCAGAAAATCAGAACAGCTCTTTGTGTCCTATGCTGTAGGAGCTCAAGGAAAGCCAATTTCGAAACAGACAATCTCAAAATGGATAGCCCACTGCATACGCTTCTGCTATTCTTTTCATGGCAAAACTGTACCTACAGGCATCAGATCTCACTCCACAAGGGCCACAGCTACCTCTGCAGCTTTCCTCAGAGGAGTTCCTACCAAAGATATTTTGGAAGCAGCCACTTGGAGTTCTGTGCATACCTTCTCCAAGCACTACCACCTACCATTATACTCCAAAACTAGAGCAGGCTTTGCCACTGCAGTCTTGCAGGGCATCCTGGCTCCTCCTAGTTCCACCTAGTGCCTACCACCCCTTTCTTAGTTTGGGATGCTACCCATCTGTTATGACTGCAGCTGTATGCACGATGAACATAGTACAGTTTTGTACCTACCATAAATGTAGATGTTCGAGTGCTAATACAGCTGCAGTCCAGGATGTCCTTCAAGGATGCATCTGCAGTCCTAACATATGGGTTGTCCTGCCTCAGGCAGCCCTTCGGTCGGCCGGATTCCAAAGTCTGGGTCTGGCCTCGGCTGATGTCGCACTTCACCCGACGTCATAGCTGCTGTTTATTGGGTATAAAGGCATCAGCCGACGCCATTTTCCTCAGTCTTTCTTGCCGCGCGGTGCCAGAAGCAGAAGCTGTTCGCAAGTGCCGGTCGGTCAGATCCAGAGATTTCTACCGAAGACTTCTAAAAAGCTAAGTACCCCGTTGGGGACTCTTTCTTGCCTCAGCCGATGTCAGACAAAGTAAATAATTGTTTAACTTGTGGGAAACAAATACCTCATAAGGATTTCCACTCTTACTGCCTTCCTTGCTTAGGCCCAGACCACGACGTATCAGCTTGTCTAGCCTGTGCTTCCTTCAACCGACGGACACTTAGACGTCGGTCGGAGTTTGCAGAGGAGTTTTTGGTCCCGCTTTTGCATACAAAATGCCGCCGGAGACTCGACTACTCAATTAGCTAAAAGCGCGAAAAGGACCGACATTCGCCAGCGGTTTCGGCTGAAACCACGGTTAGGCCAACGCGAATGTCTCGGTTTCGGCTGAAACCGAGCCCCGGTTCTTCCTTGCCGAAAGCATGCCCCGATAGCCGAGGCCTCACAGAGCATGGCTGAATCTACTACTGAATTTACTGCTACAGAAGCAGGCACCCAGGATTTGTCGGACACTATTCCTTTAGACATATCTACCCCTGCACGTGGGCTGCTAGACCCCTGCTTCCATGTCTATCAAGGCTTTTGCTAGGGCTAAAGCAGCTAAATCTTCTAAGGCCTTGCCTGCCAAAACTCCTTCACATAGGCCTACCTCTAGTTCCCAAATACTCAGCCTGGCTGAGGATCTCATTTCTTTGATCAGAGGATCCCAACTCACCCAGACAGGGCCTCTCAGCCCCTCCAGACAAGAGGCCTAGGACTGAACCCCGGAACCTGTCTCTACAGATTATTCCTCGGATGACTCAGACATTTCAGACCCTCACGAAGGCCCATATTCTCCTTATGAGGATTCTGATGCAGAAGACTCCATTCCTTCTGCTTCTCCTCCTGAAGAATTTTCCTTTGGGGAAATATTGCATGCTATGAGGGAACACTTCCAATGGCAGGGCCAGGATTTTTCAGATTCAAGGAAAAGGCTAAGGACCTTTTTACACTTACCACAGCATAGGCCTTTAGCCATTCTGCCAGTACTAACAGTTGTTGATGATGCATATAATGATGCCTGTACTGCTCCTGATTCTCTTCCTCCGGCCCCTGCCAAGCCAGACAGATATTACAGGGTCCCGGACACACTACCATTTGTATAAGGCTCCTGTTGCAGACCCTGAAACCATTTCACAGGGCCCTAAAGGTGTGGCAGCTGCCTCTGCCAAAAACCCTCTTCCCTCTGAAAGGGAATCTAGGGCATTAGAGAGATTGGGTAAAAAGGTTTATACTTCTGCTACTCTTTCGGCAGGGGCCTTGAACTGTCAATTTCACATGATTCAGTACCAGGAGTTTTTGTTAGACCAGCTAAATAAAAAACTGTCTTCTCCTGAACCTTTAGACCGCAAGTCCCTTCAGGATTTGGTACATAACTCTCAGCAGGTCAGTAACCATTTCTTAAAATGTGGCTATGATGCACTGGAGGCTTCCTTTAGATCAGCTATGACTGGAACAGTAATTCGAAGGCATGCCTGGTTAAAAGAACAATCCTTACCAGACCATGTTAAGTCAAAACTCCTAGATGCTCCCATGGAGAAACAAAGTTTGTTTGGCTCCCCTGCACAGGAAGTTCTAAAGAAGGTGGAAGAAAAAGCAAAATCTGTCCAAACAGTCAAGGATTTCTTACAGGTCCAACCTCCGAGGTTTAGCAGAAATTGGTCTTGAATTGGTCCTTTCCAGACAACTCCAGAGCGCAGAGAGGCAGAAATAGATGGCCAAGAGGCAGAGGTCAATCTAGGGGTGCCTACAGGGGACGTCAGTGGCAACCTACCAACCAGAGAAGTACTGCCACAGAATCAATTACAACCACTTCCACAGGGCAGACACAATGACTTGGCTCTAGTTCCTACCAGGGAACAACTGGAAGCACCCTTGGGAAAACTAGCCTTATTCTCCGACAACTGGCATTACATTACAGGAGACAAATGGACTTTACAAACAATAGACAAGGGCTACAGGTTTCACTTCCACACCCTACCAAAAAGGGAGGAATGCCAAACCTACCACCAAGCCAAAAAACAGACGCTCTAAGACAAATCAAAAACTTACTAAGGATGAGAGCTATAGAAGAGGTGCCACCTATGGAACAAGGCCAAGGATTTTACTCCAGGCTTTTCCTTGTACCAAGAAAAGAAAATCAATGGAGACCTATTCTAGACTTGTCCGCACTGAACACATACCTCATTGTTTCAAAATTCAAAATGCTGACCCTCCAGCAGCTTCTTCCCATGCTGGGCAAGGAGTCTTGGCTGGTGACTCTAGATCTCAAGGAGGCATACTTGCACGTCCCTATACGACCAGATTGCAGAAGACACCTCAGATTTCTTGCAGGATCAGAGCATTATCAATTCTCAGCATTGCCTTTGGCTTATCTACTGCCCAGAGTATTCACGAAATGCCTGGCATCAGTAATTGCTCATTGCAGACTTCAGGGAATTCAAATTTACCTATACCTGGACGACTGCCTAATACAAGCGGACAACAAGGCAAAATTAACAAAAGATTTGGAAAATGTCATACAACTGTTGCAAGCCTTGGGATACACAGTCAACATGCAAAAGTCAAGACTAGTACCATCCCAAAGGATAACATTCTTGGGTGCAGAACTAGATACATCAACTCAGATGGCTTTTCTCACAGAAGAAAAACAAAAGCAACTACCAGTCTACTTCATGGCATTAAAAACACAAACTCATCTTACTGCAAGGAAAGTCCTGCAAGCCCTGGGATACATGGCATCCTGCATAATATTGGTTCCACATGCCAGGCTGCATATGAGAAAGCTACAATGGTACCTAAGGAATGTATGGTCTCAACACAAGCACAGTCTAGAAGCTCAGATTCCAATAATTCCATGCCTGAAGCAAGAATTCCTGTGGTGGGCTCAGGCCTGTCAGTTGAACAGAGGCTTGCCTTTCCACAAACCTCATCCAAGCCAGACCATCACCACGGACGCCTCAGACCTAGGATGGGGGGCACACATGGTGGACAAGTATATACAAGGCCTATGGACCCAAGACCAGCTGAATCTACACATAAATCTAAAGGAGATGCTGGCAGTGAAACATGCGATCCAGGCATTCAGACCACTCCTTCAACAGGGTCATCTGCTGATAAGGACGGACAATACCACAGTCATGTGGTACATCAACAGACAGGGAGGTACACATTCATATCCTCTATGCCGGATGGCAATGGACCTGTGGAATGTGGCCCTGAATCTCAACATTCAACTTCAGGCCAGATTTGTACCAGGAAAAGAAAATTCTCTAGCAGACACCTTAAGCAGAACTACCACGGATGCTCACGAATGGATGCTGCATCCAGATATCTTCAAAGCCATAACAAAGAAATGGGGACTACCACAGATAGACCTGTTTGCCTCCCCACGCAATCACCAATTGAAAAAATTCTGCACAAGAGCATACCACCCACTTGCTTGGAGGGTGGACTCCCTTTCCTTCAGCTGGAAAAACCTGACAGCATATGCATTTCCACCTCTTCCCTTGATGTACAAAGTTCTACTGAAGATCAGAGAGGATCAGCCAAGGGTAATTCTGATAGCTCCAGACTGGCCGAGGCAACATTGGTACCTGCTACTGAGAGGCATGTCTCGGACACACGCATGGCTTCTACCTCTATGTCCCTTACTACTAACACAGGACAACTACAAGATCCTACATCCACATTTGAAAACACTGCAGCTAGCTGCTTGGAATATTGCATAAAACAAAATAACCCAGGTTTATCTCAGAGGGTTAAGGACATTATCCTGGAGGCACGCAGACCCTCCACAAGGAAGACTTATTCAGCCAAGTGGAAAAGATACCTCATTTGGAGTGCAGCAAAGGGAGAAAGTGTCTCATTGGCAAACATAGCACACATCCTGGAATATTTAGCAGAACTGTTCCACAATGGCCTGTCTTACTCCTCCATTAAGATTCATGCATCAGCAATTTCAGCAGAATACAACATGGATCCTCCTGTCTTCTCTCATCCTCTACTCAGGCAGTTCTTGAGAGGAATCAAAAATGTAAAACCTCCAAGGAAACCACCTTTACCTACATGGGATCTCAACTTTGTGCTGGAAAAGTTAATACTTCCCCCTTTTGAACCAGCAGCAACAGCAGAATTATAATTCTTGTCTTGGAAAACTGCTTTCCTGCTAGCAATTACTTCAGCAAGAAGGGTATCTGAGTTACAGGCATTAATGGCAGTACAACCCTTCCTTATCTTCCATCAGGACAGAGTCTCTCTGAGAACTAACCCTACCTTTATGCCAAAAGTGGTCTCCAGAGTATCATTGAACCAAGCGATTCATTTACCTACATTCTTCCCCAACCCACAGAACAGGGGGAAAGACTGCTACATACCTTGGATGTGCACAGACAATTACGCTACTATCTGGACAGAACTAAGACCAGCAGAAAAACTGACCAGTTTCTGGTAGCATATGCAACAGGAATGCAAGGAAAAGCAATTTCAAAACAGACAATCTCAAAATGGATAGGAAATTGCATTCGATTTTGCTACTCTTTTCATGGAAAGACAACTCCTGATAATATCAGACCTCATTCCACAAGAGCTACAGCCACCACTACAGCTTTCCTAATGAGGAGTGGCTACCAAAGACATTTTAGAAGCTGCTACTTGGAGCTCCGTGCATACATTTGCCAAGCATTATAATCTTCCCTTATACTCTAGATCCCGAGCAGGTTTTGCCACTGCTGTTTTGCAAGGGATCTTAACTACACCATCTTTATCTTAGCGCCTCCTCCCCCAGTTTGGCTATGGTATTCTACCCATATGTTAGGACTGCAGATGCATCCTTGAAGGACATAGTACAGTTTTGTACCTACCATAAATGTAGATGTCCGATAGGTATGCATCTGCAGTCAGGATTACCCACCCTCCTTCCCCTCTGTGGTATTCCTAGGGTATTTACCCCTCTTTTAGCTAGCTGGGGGAATCTATTATGGGGTATTTGTTTGTATATATATATATTCTTATATTGTTTGCTCTCTACTGTTTGGAATTATTTGCATTTATCCAAATTTAGCCTTCCTAGAGGGCACCTGGCATCTGGGGCAAGAAACACTGAGAAAAATGGCGTCGGCTGATGCCTTTATACCCAATAAACAGCAGCTATGACGTTGGGTGAAGTGCGAAATCAGCCGAGGCCAGACCCAGACTTTGGAATCCGGCCGACCGAAGGGCTGCCTGAGGCAGGACAGCCCATATGTTGGGACTGCAGATGCATACCTATCGGACATCTACATTTATGGTAGGTACAAAACTGTACTTTTCCCTCCCTCCTTCCCCTCTTGGGACAGGCCTATAGGCTAACACATCCTCATACAACCTGATTGGGGTATTCATTTATGGTGTATTTGCTTGCAACTACTGTATTTTGATTATATTGCACTGCTTTATTACACAAATTTATGTATTGCCTTCCTTCTGGGGGCACCTGACATCTGGGGCAAGAAAAACTGAAGAAAATGGCGTCGGCTGGTTCCTTTATACCCCTGTCGCACTGACGTCTGGGAAGAAGTGACGACAACCGATGCCAGACCTAGACTTTGGAATTCGGCTGACCGAGGACCCGCCTGATGGCAGGAGAACCCATCTGTTATGACTGCAGCTGTATTAGCACTTGAACATCTACATTTATGGTAGGTACAAAACTGTACTTTCCTTTTCGAGGAATCATCGAAGTGAAAGAAAGATGTGGTTCAAAAATTCCCAGGGGCCTTTTCAGGATACAAGTGGAGGAGGTTCCGCCAGTGGCAGAGGGGGGGATTCCAGTGGTCAGCACCGCACACATGGCAGAGGTTGTCTGCAAAACCAAGGGTCCAGAGATTCATACTTTGGCAGCTCCTCTGAAAGGAGGCCTGATTGTCCCCCTCTGGAGGAAATATGTGGTCATTTTTTCCTGCACTAGAGATCACAGATCTTGGGTACAACAGATCATTTCCAGAGGTTATATTATACCATTTTTTCTTCCCTCCTCCCCATTCAAAGAAAATCCCTGATGTTCAACCCAGTCAGAGGGAACAAGCAGCAATTCAAATACAAAAGCTACTAGAAAAGAGTCATCCAAGAGGTCCCCCAGACCAGATAGAATCTGGAACTTACTCAGAATTCTTTTTATTGTCAAAGAAAGCAGCAGACTGGAGACCAATTTTGGATCTCAGCAACTTAAGCAAGTCTGTTCAAAAAACAAGTTCCGGATGGTTATGGTTCAGTCCATTCTCTTGTTTTTGGAAAAGGGCGAATGGATGTGCTCGATGGACCTTCAGTATGCGTACTATCACATAAAAATGAATAGATGCTCCAGCAGGTTCTTTCTCTTCTGGCTGGGAGCCTTTCATTACCAGTTCAGAGTTCTGCCCTTTGGTCTCCCCACAGCCCCCAGGGTGTTCAAGCATATGGCAGTAGTAGCACCTCACTTGAGACTGCAAGGATTCCGGGTGTTTTCATGTCTAGATGATTGGCTCATTTCTGCCCTGACCAGGCATCAGCTCTTAATGGCACAAGAAAAGGTTATCCAGACATGTGTTCTTCTAGGTGTAACCATAAACTACAAAAAATCTCAGTTGGAACCAACTCAAAACATAGAGTTTATAGCAGCACTTCTCTGCAAAGTTGACCATAGCCTTACTTCCCTTACCAAGAATACAGACAATAAGATTATAAGTAAAAAATAAATAATTTGCAGTTCAAATTGCAGCATGCTTGGTTCTTCAGACTGTGGGATCAATGGCTGCGGTGATAACACTAGTACCATTGGCCCGAAAACACTAGTACCACTGGCCAGATTTTATATGAGAATTCTTCAGTGGATGCTTGCCTCACAGTGGTCAATACTTCATCATCCCATGTCCTCTCAGATATGAATCCCCAACATATGCAAGAGAGATCTCAAGTGGTGGATTCTATCAGACCAAGCTGCAAGGCCATTTATTCATTCCCCCTCAGCCCAAGACCATAGTGACCACGGTTGCTTCCCAGCTAGGTGGGGGTGAGGGATTACCTGGGAAAGACAGTCCAAGGCACATGGTCCCTAGAGGAGGCCCATTTGCATATTAGTGCTCTAGAGATGAGAGAAGTGCTTTTAGCATTAAAAGCCTTTCAAGATGGTCTTCCCTTAGGGACAGTTGCAATACAAACAGACAATATGTCAGCAGTTTGGTACATCAACAAACAAAGTGGGACCAAATCCTACCCCTTGTGTCAAGAAGCTCTGAGTTTGGCAATGGGTGATCTCATCCAACCGCTTTCTCATAACAATGCACATTCCAGGGAAATGCAGTGTGATAGCAGACAAACTGAGCAGGTTCATTCTTTTACCTCACAAATGGTCCCTCAACAAGAATGTGACAGAAATGATTTTCATTTAGTGGGGCCAGCTTTGCTGCAATCTTTTCACCTCTCCCCTAAACAACAAATGCAGCAGCTACTTTGCCCTAATCCCTCCTCAGGGAAATCAGCAAAGGATACTCTACTTCACAATTGGTCCCCCAGTCTACTTTATGCTTACCCACCAATTCCATGGATTCCCAAATTCCTACAGAAAGCTGCTATGTTAAAGAGCAAATTCATCCTCATTGCACCATACTGGCCTTGGCAGATTTGTTTCCCCTTCCTTTGGCCTCACTTGCTTCGTCAGCCTTGGATTCTAGATCTGATTCCAGACCTCCTGTCTCATCTGACAAGCATGATTCTTCCAGGTACAGCAAGTTTCAAGCTGACAGCTTGGCTTCTCCAATTCCTTTGATAGCCAGCTCTCTTCTCCCATCTGAAACATTATCCTCCCTTAAGCCATGTACTAAGAAACTCTGCTATCAAGGCAAAAGATTTGTCTACTGGGCTATTCAAAATCATGTTGACCCTTTTTTCTGCCCCAATACACAATGTTTTAGAATTCTTAACCTTTCTTTTTACTGAAGTAGCTAGTGCATCTACAGTTAAGGTTCAGTTAGCAACAATTTCTGATGTTCATATTGGATTTGATGGTTCATCATTTGCTTCTCATAAACTTTGCAAGACTTTTCTGAGAGGCACACTGTTATTGAGACCTCCTTTTAAAGATCGTATTCCTCCGTGGGATCTGAATCTGGTATTGCAAGCACTAATGCAGCCCCCTTTTAAACCTGCAGATAAGTGTGATTTTCAATATCTATCTTGATAAACCTGTTACTTAAGGCAGACGAATTTCTGAAATTCAGTCCTTATCCTCAAAGCCGCCATATCTGACCTTTCATAAGGATAGAGTTGCACTGTGAACCAATGCATCCTTCCTTTCTAAGGTGGTGTCTGCATCTACCATCAACCAGTTCATTAATTTATCAGTATTTTTCCCTGAATATGCAAACAAAGGAGAATATTTACTTGATTTGCTAGATGTTCACAGGCAATTACGTTTGTATTTACATAGAACAAAAGAAATCAAAACTACTTATCAATTATCTGTTTCCTATGCAGATGTAAAGTTGAGCAATCCACTAACCAAAGTAACTTTAGCTAGGTGGCTTCCTGACTGCATCTCATTTGTTTATGACAAATTAGGTATCAACCTACCAAGTCGATTATGAGCTCACTCTGCCAGATCCATGGCAGCTTCCTTACTTTTTCAAACTAGAGTGTACATGGATGACATATGTGCAGTAGTGACATGGGTTCTCTCCAAACCTTCATTTCTCATTACAAATTGGATTTGGTCTCCAGAGGTAGAGCATCATTTAGCTCAGTGGTGCTCAAAAATATCCTTCCTTGAGTCCACCCTAGAGCTAAGGTAGATGGGGACTCTGTCCCATTAGTTGAGCATTAAATGAAAATCGACTACATCAGATAAAGAAGTTATGTACTCACCATAATGTTCCATCTGTGTTATCGATTTTCATTCTTCCTCTTCTCCCTTCCCACCAACCCTCATCCTTGTGCAGTTTCTGGAAGAGTGAGTGGTTAGACACTTACACTACCACACACATAATTGCACTCCAGATATGGTCTCTGCTTTGATGTATATGTATATATTTATACACACATATTTCTTCTTTCTGTTATAATCAGCAAACAAGATCTGAGGTAAATGGGGTTGGTGCATTATGGGTAAGGGAGAAGCTTGAGAGTTCAAAGTTGCCACAAGCTTTTTACAACAGCCGAGTCAGATCCAAACTCATTAGTTGAGGAAGAATGAAAATCGACAACACAGATGTAATGTTACGGTGATTACATAACGTCTTTTTTTAATTATTCTGTCCCCTGTATGTTTTTTTTCATTTCAACATGTAACCATAAGGTTTTCACTAGTAACTTTTTTCAGTGTAGTATGTTTGTTTAGAATATTCAGATGCTTAATAATGCATCGATCCTAACTATCCCCTCTGTCTGCCTTGACTTATGGGTTATCGAATCTTGTGGCACATCTGAGCCTGCAACTTTTACCCTTCAGAGCTTCTCCAGTACTCGAGCTTCTCCATATCCCACCATGTAGTGCATCCCTACTGCTCAGATTTTATTTGCCACCGTCCACCTCGGGCATGATCCTCCATAGCTCTGCAGAATTTGAGAGATAAGTATATATTTTTTCATGTCAGTCTCTTTTTTTTTTTTCTGTGATAGAAATAGCCTTCTGTCATTTTCACTTTCCTGTTACATATACATTACCAGCGTTTCTGTTCTGTTAAAAAAAAAAAAAAGAGGGATTTTTTTTCTGATTGATTCTGTTGTTGTTGCAGCAGTTATCTGAAAAAAGCTCTATGATCCATCCAAACAGGGAATCCAGGGTGACAGTTTTGAGAAGTATGTCTTGTACCTTGGGACATTTTCCATTCTGATGTTGAACATCATAACACATATGATGAGGTTCCAGAAGGATCTGGTAGAACAAGTACTGGTTTCTTTCTAGCAACCTCTCACACCAAACTTGATAACATGAATGAGACTGCTTTACAGTGCAGCAAATGGAGCGGCAGGGACCAACATTGTCATGCTCCATCATGCCTGATTGCACCTGTGGGACTTTGCAGACAACTTTAAAACATCCTTTGTGAATGCCCCTTACAACCAACTGGATATTTTCATTTGGACCTAACATTAAAGAAAAATTACTGAAGAGCGAACTGAAATAGTATTATTGACAAAACAAATAATTCAATATTAATGTGCCCCTCTTGTAATGCTTCCTATAAAAACAGGTACAAGTCTCCCTGAAAAACTCAGACTCTATTTCTACATAATTTACTGTAAACAATAAATTGTGTGTATATATACACACCTACACAGACACATACACATGCATACACACATCTCATACATCTGTGTTTTACAGTTAATTTCATTTCATAATTACTTAATATAGTAGTGATACACTGTGGATCTTTAGGAGCTTAGTCTTGCACTCCCATTCAATTTTTTGCCCTTGTAATTTAAGTACAATTAACCCAGATGTGGTCAGAAAATGTATATGTTACTCCTTGCAGTTGCTCATCCATTCATCCAGATTGTGTGAATAGAGTGAGGGAAGTACTTTACATTATCTTGAAAGGAAGACTGTTCCAAAGTTGCGTTATTCTCTGTGTGATATAATTATATATATATATATATATCTGTCCCTCCAACATGTGGGTATTCACTACACTAATAGACTTCTGGATATACAGTAGATTAGAGAGGGTAGGGTGTGGTGTGGCTGTGTATGAGTGACACAGATCACCCCTCAGTAGCCTGTATGATACTGATAACAGTATATTGTCCCTGTACTCGGTGTCCTACAGACTGCTAAGAGGTGACCTGTGTTTGGCATACAGGGCATCCTCCATCATATTACTGATGTATTTACTGCACATCAGAAAGCTAAATGGCATCAGAAATAATCTGTTTAGGGACCTAAACCTCTTCTGGAGAGACAGATTTATTTCACAGAGGATACCACTGCTACGGAACAGACTCTCCATCCACATAAAACAAAGTTCATCCCTGTCCATTTTCAAGCACAACTTTGATCTATGCATGGGAAACAGAAGATTACCCTAGGACTGCCCTCTATACTACTAATGGACAGATGCTGCTCCCAAATGCTTTATCCCATCCTTTGGTCCTCTCAGATTATCTAAGGTATGAACCCAGTTATTCTTATTAGTGGTAATGTATAATTATCAACCATGGAATGGGTAAGGAAAATCTATAACCAAATGGGATAGACTATTAAAAGCACAAAAAAGGGAAATTGACTAGGCTTAAATTGGCCCACAAGGGCAGCTAACCTAGTACTTACCTATGAAACCTAAAAGAGGGATGTTTTATAATTTATGCCTTTGATTTTCTTGATGAGAAAGTGTTGTGATCCTTCAAGTTGTGTTTGGACAACTTCATACCAAATAGGACCTTATACTATCCGATCATCCTAATAAGTGTCAAATAAAGTGGAATGATCACCTCCCCTGTTCTAGATTCCATACCCTTACAAATAAGCAGCAGAATAAAAAAGGACTTTCTTACATAGTAGATATGTAGTGATTGAAGGACAGTGTTGTCCACATAGGTTCTTAGGTCCTGAACTACCGAATTGATTTTTCAGAAGATGTGTTGCCAGTGTGATAGCAAAAGATACTGTTATATATTTTTTTGGCATTTAGTTTCAGTTTATGGTTATGGCAACAGTATTTGTTTGAGAAAGGTGCTCTTGAAGAAACGTGGTGTCCTCTGGGAAGTTTAAGATAGCACCAAGTTTACTTGACAGTTGTTTGCATATTTGGTCAGCCACAAACCATTTACATTAGCTTTGACCTCTGAGAAGTAAGTACCAAAGAGGAATTGACCAAGAACTGAACCATGGTTTACACTTTAGTAACTGGTCATTTCAGGAGGTTGAACCACCTATCCTAATTTCTAGGGTTCTGTTTCTGAGCCAATTTGCTGTTCTAGTTACATAGGGCTTAACATTTAGGTGGAACATTTTATCAACAATACCAGAGTGTTAGTGGTGGTGAATGCCTTTACAAGGTCTTGGTATGTGGTGTGTACTAATTTTCTCTCATCCATTGCTCACTAACCTTTTCATAGAAGTCAACCATGTTAAGCAGGTAGGATCTACCCTTTACAAAACTGGACCAGCTTGGGTCAGGAGTTTGTAGGTTACCCAAGTCCTTTTTTATTAATTCTATAATGATCTTCTCCATAACCTTACTGATGATTCTTATCAGACTTATGGGTCTGTAACTACCTAGGTTAGTTGATGTCCCAGCTTTGTGCAGGGAGACGGCCATTGCTGTCTTTCAATTTGTCCAGAACAAAGCCTGCTTGAAGACTGATAATGAATAGCCTTTGCAGAATGTTTGACGGGTCCTGTTTCAGGTGAATCAGTAGACAGCCTGGCGTATTACTTGGCCCCACAGAAGCAGTGCTCTTGGCTGTGCAAAGTGGTTTGAGGACTTCTTATGTTAAATGTGCAAGGGGTTTGAAAACAAAACAAAGACTATGACTTGTCTTTTTGTTGTTTTAGTTTCACTGTTAATTCTGTATTCAGGTTTTCCTTATAACCAGACCTACAAAATTGTCATTTTCGGTATTGGTAGTAGTTTACATGTGCCAGCAATGTATTTTGGATAATAAAAACACTATACAACTTTAGAGGAAGAGCTACTTATTTACATTATGGTTTCACTAATAAATCCATCCATCCACAACCCCTTTTCCCATTTTTGCACATGGGGTTAGGGTGTCACTTCAACAGTGACAATCAACCAGATCCAAATTTCACACTACCCGGTGGCTAGCATTGAGTGTTAATATTCAGTGAAGGGTGTTCACCTGTGAGATACAACTCCCTGTTGCTGCACTTACATTGGAAAAATAATGGCTATAAATACGAATGTAGGTAGTGAGGTATTGTGGGTTCAGTCTTTCATGATGACATGCCAGTAGTTTTCAGTTTCAAGAAAAGTTTCAGTAGTAATGCTTATCAACAAAATGAATTTAAAAGATAGCACACATTTTACATCAAGCACTCTAAAACTTGATATGGTATATGGTAAAGGAGATTACTATTATTGCTAAAGGTAGGTTATCTGTATTTGCTATGAAAAGAGTTATATTGTATTTTAATTTGTTGACTGGGATGGTGTGACTTTCAGCTTTTCATCAGGGTCCTGGTGAGAAAAGATCCAAATAGCAATATTTTTACAGGCAGAAAGGATGTAGTCAGAGCATGAACTAAAATATTATACAGTGAAAGTAATAAATATAATGTGTGTTATAAGCAGTTACTCAGTACACCGAATTCATCAGGGAAAATAAGTCTGTTGGTAAGTTACTAACATTGTCGGCACTTAAAATGTTTATGATGTTCTTCATGTTTCACTGTTGCAGTCATTACATTTGGGTTATCTGCTTGCAGGTAGCCCTCAGTCAGCCTGATTAATAAAGTCTTGGGTCCTGCGTCTGTTGCTGTCCCTTCTTCCATGATGTCAGGTAGTCAGCGGTATAAAACATGCAGCTGACGCTGTTACATCAGTCTTTCTTGCCGTGTGGTGCCCGAAGCAGAGCAGTTTGCAAGTGCTGGTCGGCCGAATCCTGAAATTTTGTTTTCGAGTTTCACAATAAAAGTCTTCAACTAAAGCTAAGTACCCAGTTGGGGAAACTTTTTCTTTCTTCTTACCGATGTCAGTAAAAGTTAATAATTGCATTACTTGTAGAAAGCAAATACCTCATAAAGATTTTCATTCGTACTGTATTCCTTGCCTAGGCCCTGACCACGACGTACCTTGCTGTCTGTTTTGTGCTTTATTTAAGCAGCGCTCAGTCATCGGTTTATTTTTGCCTCTAAATATTTCTGTTCTCGGTTTAATTATCCAGAAATGTCATCGGTTAGCCATCCGACTACTAGGATTCCGATAAAACGCAAAGAAAAAGACAGGGCCGCTGAGGTGCAAAACCTTCGACGACGCTTCTCCTAGGCCAGTTGCCAGTACTCATTGAGGTTCTTTCTCAGCCCCTGATACCCGCTACTTCTGATTCGCAGGCCTCTACTGAGACCCATTTGAAGTCTAGTGTGCCACGAGATGCTTCAACTATGGATCCCACAGATGTCTCTACCTTGGATGGGTCCGGAGCCGCTGTGCAGGCACCGGCTTCTGAGGGTGTATTCAGGCCTATGGACTTGCATATTAAACCGACGCCTCCTTCTTTACTTAGGCCTAAATCTCGATCCATGCCTAAAAAAATTACGCCCAGGCCACATGCTCAGGCCTTTATGCCTAAAAACAAATTATAAGAATGGCTGAAGATCTAATAACTGTAATCAGGGGTAGCCAAACCCCTTCTAAGAGACCTAGGACTGAAGTTAATTATGAATCATCTGATCAGGATTCTGTTTTTTCTGATTCTTCTGATGATCTACTTATGAAGATTCTGATGCAGAGGACTCTATTCCCTCTTGCTTCCCCTCCTGAGGATCTTTCTTTTGGGGAAACCTTACATACTCTAAGAGAGCATTTCCACTGGAAAAGCCAGGATTTTTCTGATTCAAAAAAGAGGCTTAGGGATTTCCTTCTCCTACCTCAGCATAGGCCTTTAGCTATTCCTCCTGTACTAGACATTCTTGATGATGCTTTTTCGGAATCTAGTTTGGCCCGTGATTCCCTGCCTCCTGCTCCCAGAAAACCTGACAGATACTACAGGGTCCCTGAGTCCCACAAGTTCCTTTTTAAAAAACCTATTGCAGATCCAGAGACTATTTCACAGGGGCCCAAGGGCATTAAGGCTTCTACTGCTAAAAATCCTACCCCTTCTGATAGAGACTTTAGGGCGCTGGATAGATGGGGTAAGAAGGTTTACACTTCTGCAACCTTGGCCATTAGGGCTTTAAACTGCCAGTTTCATATGTTAAAGTATCAGCAACATGTTATTAGACTGCTTAAACAGAAAATGATGTTGATTCCTGACTGTGTGGAAAATAAAGAATTACAGGATTTAATGCATTCTGCTGAACAAGTTGGAAAACATACTATGAAATGTGGTTTTGATTCATTAGAGGCCTCTTGCAGGGTTGCTGTTACTGAGTCTGTGCTCAGAAGGCATGCTTGGCTTAAGGAACAATCTTTGCCTGATCATAGACATACTGAAGGAAAAAACAAACTAATGAACCAATGTAAACGAAAAGCCACCAACCAGATGAATAAATCCAATTTAATAACGAAATAAACTTGTACAGCCACAAAACGAACTTAAAAACGCCAAAAACAAACCACAAATATACGTAAGCGCTTTCGTTTAAAAGTTTTAAACTTCATCAGACAGTAACTTCCATTACATCACTTCCTTTTATAACCTTCACCAAATTCGAAAAATTGCGCCAAATTCTAAATCAAATTGGAGCAAGCTCAGTTGTAAATAAGTGGAAGATAGAATTTTTAAGTACTCAAAAATCAAGGAATGCATAAATACAATGGATATGAACTATATGAATAGAATTGATTATATTAAATACTAAATTCATATTAAAATTGATTATAATAAATAAATAAATACATATTATACAATAAATATATATTGAATTGTTAATAGAAACACAAACTTACGCAATCTCTTAAAAAAATTATACTATAATAAAATTATCATATTTTTTAACTAATTATATTACATTACATTAACTTATTACTCCATACCTTCCTTCATAATTATTATAAAATTCCTAAAATAAATTTTGTATTAATCTTTAATTTTATTTCGAGTTAACGCTTTTAATTTTAAAATTGTCCCTATAGTACTCCTTTCATTTAAACCTGGCCAAGAATCTGCTTGTAACTTTATTTGCCAGATAAGTTCTCTTTCTTCCAAAATTAAATTCCAAGGAGTCTTATCTTTTATTTCCACTTGATCTATCACCATATAATAACATTTATGATTAATACATTCATTTGCATGTTTTGCTAACACATTATTCATTTTCTTATTCTTTATTGCGTATTCATGCTCATAAATTCTCTATGTTAAAGTATCAGCAACATGTTATTGGACTGCTTAAACAGAAAATGATGTTGATTCCTGACTGTGTGGAAAATAAAGAATTACAGGATTTAATGCATTCTGCTGAACAAGTTGGAAAACATACTATGAAATGTGGTTTTGATTCATTAGAGGCCTCTTGCAGGGTTGCTGTTACTGAGTCTGTGCTCAGAAGGCATGCTTGGCTTAAGGAGCAATCTTTGCCTGATCATGTTTAAGCTAAATTGTTGGATGCTCCTTTAAATCAGGACCGCCTGTTTAACAACAAGGCTGAGGAAGTTCTTGAAAAGATGGAAGATAAAGCTAAATCTATGCAAACTGTTAAAGATTTTTTGCAAGTTCAGCCTCCTAGATTTACTAGGCACTTACCCTCTAAGAATTGGTCCTTTCCAGCCCCTTCTAGGTCTTCTCAAGCCAAACCCAGATACAGCAAAAACCCCAGGTTTCAGTCCCAGTGGACACACAGAACAAAGCAGTGGGGGGCCTCCACTTACAAATCTGGGAATAATAAGACTTCCCCGCTATGATAAACTGTCTCAATGACTTCCTTTTAAAATTTCCAAGCAGTTATCAACTGACTACCCCTTTGGGGGGAAAGATTGCTCTTCATGCAAAGAATTGGGAACTCATTACCCAGGACAAATGGGTTTTATATATAGTGTCCCAGGGATACAGATCTCACTTCCACACGTTGCCAATATCAAGCAGGTGGCTGGACCTACCCCCAAATCAGTGGGCAGAGGCCCAAAAACAAGTACTTTCTCTCTTAAGCATGGGGGCTATTCAACTGGTACCAGAAGAGGAAAAGGGACAAGGTTTCTACTCTAGACCTTTCCTGGTACCCAGAAAAGACAATTCATGGCGTCCTATCCTGGACCTGTCTACTCTAAACACCTTTTTTTGGAGATTCCAAAATTCAAGATGCTGACTGTTCACCAGTTACTTCCTATGCTAGGCAAGGATGCATGGTTGGCAGCTCTAGATTTAAAAGAAGCATACCTGCACATCTCAATCGGAATCTTGCAGAAGATACCTACGCTTCAAAGCAGGCTACATACACTATCAGTTCTCTGCACTGCCCTTTGGCTTATCTACTGCGCCCAGGGTATTCACAAAGTTCCTAGCTCCAATTATTGCATTTTGCAGGCAAAGAAATATTCAAATATACCCATACCTGGACGATTGTCTAATTCGGGCAGAAAACCAGGACATACTTTTGAATCATCTGGCCTTTGTACAAAGGGTTCTAACTTGTCTGGGGTACACCATAAACGAAAAGAAATCACAACGGGTACCCTGTCAACAAATTATATTCCTGGGAGCAAGCTTGAATACAACTTCCCAGATGGTTTACCTCACGCCAGAGAAACAAATTCATTTGACAACCTACTTCAAACAAGTGGCCACAAAAACCCTGCTATCTGCAAGACAAATACTGCAAGCCTTGGGGTTCATGGCCTGCTGCATTCTTCTAATTCCATATGCAAGCCTGCATATGAGGAAACTACAGTGGTATCTAAAAAGCCTATGGTGTCAACATTCTCAAGACGTAGAAACAATGAATATCCTTCAAGAATGCAACTGCAGTCATAACATATGGGTTGTCCTGACTCAGGCAGCCCTCGGTCAGCCAAATTCCAAAGTCTGGGTCCGGCGTCGGCTGGTGTCGCCTCCTCTCTGACGTCACAACGGCTGGAGTATAAAGGCATCGGCCGACGCCATCTTCTTCAGTCTTTCTTGCCGCGCGGTGCCCGAAGCAGAAGCAGTTCGCAAGTGCCGGTCGGTCAGCTCCTGTGTTTTCAGTACCGAAGTCATCTAAAAGCTAAGTACCCGTTGGGAACATTTTTCTTGCCTCAGCCGATGTCAGAACAAATTGAGAAAGTTAATAATTGTTTGTCTTGTAAACAAATACCTCATAAGGACTTCCATTCTTACTGTCTTCCTTGCCTGGGCCCAGACCACGACGTCTCAGCCTGTGCTGCCTGTGCTTGCTTTAATAAGCGCACTCTCAGGTGCCGGGCAGAATTTGCTGAAGACTTTTTTGGCGAATCCTTCAAGATATACCATGCCGTCGGATCTACCGACAGCTCAATCTTCCAAAACGGAAGGACGGGACCGGCATCCTCGCCCACGCTCTACCGATACTACTCCTAGACCCTCCGCTAGTGCTACGGTCCCTGCGGAAGCGGTAATTCAGCCGCTCCAGGCCGACGACACAGCGTTAACTAGTCCTTCGGTCCCGGAGACCTCTCTGGTGCCGGTTGTTGATTTTCCTCTGGATACCGAAGTTCTTGATTTACCCGACACCATTCCGGTGGACAAGGTCACTCCTGCACGTGGGGCTGCTAGGCCTCCTGTATCTATGTCCATCAAGGCCTTTGCACGTGTTAAAGCCGCCAGCCAGGCCAAGGCCCATCCTAAACCTGCTGTCCAGGCCCCCTCTTCTGATAAACAGATTATGTCTCTTGCTGCAGACCTTATTTCCCTTATCAGGGGGTCTCAGCCTCACCCAGACAGAGGTTCTCAGCCTCCTGCAGAGAAAAGGCCTAGAACTGAGCAGACTGAAAACCTCTCTTCAGATGAGGCCTCTGGGGATTCTGAGCATTCTGATACCCAAGAAGAATCCTTCCAGGCCTACGAGGACTCTGATGCTGAGGAATCAATTCCCTCTGCCTCCCCTCCAGAGGATTTCTTGTTTGGTGAAGTCCTGCACTCTATGAGGGAACATTTTAAATGGCAGGGTCAGGAATTCTCTGATTCCAGGAAAAGGCTGCGTACCTTCCTCAAGCTTCCCCAGCACAGACCTTTAGCTATTCCTCCAGTTATGGATGTTTTGGATGATGTTTTCTCTGACTCCAGTGCTAACCCTGATTCTCTCCCCCCTGCTCCTGTCAAGCCAGACAGATATTATAGGGTCGTATTATCGATAACCACAGCAGACAGAAAAACTTTAAAAACCACAAACGGTGAACCAGCAACTCCGTAGAAGGAAATTTATTAAAAGCCTTTAACAAAGTACTCTGTTAAAGGCTTTTTTAACAGGCTCTAAGGAGGCTTTTAAGAGGTGCTCTCACGGAGTTGCTGGTTCACCGTTTGTGGTTTTTAAAGATATTATAGGGTCCCTGACACTCACAAGCATCTCTATAAGGCCCACTCTGTGGATCTAGAAACTATTTCACAGGGCCCCAAGGGAGTGGCTACTTCCTCTGCCAAAAATCCACTGCCAGCGGACAGGGAAGCTAGGTCCCTGGAGAGATGGGGTAAAAAAGTTTATACCTCTACCACCCTAGCCATGAGGTTACTTAACTGCCTTTTTCACATGTTTCAGTACCAGGATTTTTTACTGGATGATTTACAGAAAAAGTTAGCCTCTCCTGAGCCTATTGATAGAAAGGCATTGCAGGAACATATAAATAACACTCAGCAGGTTAACAACCATTTTCTTCAGTGTGGTTATGATGCATTGGAAGCTTCATGTAGGGCAGCTATGACTGGGACTGTGATACGTAGACATGCTTGGTTAAAAGATCAGTCTTTGCCTGACCATGTTAAAGTAAAGTTACTTGATGCACCTCTGGAAAAACAGAAGCTTTTTGGTGCTAATGCACAAGATGTGTTGAAATCCATTGAGGAAAAAGCTAAGTCAGTACAGACATTCAAGGATTTCCTTCAGGTTCAGCCACCCAGATTCAGCAGAAACTGGCCTTCAAAGAATTGGTCCTTCCCAGGCTCTTACAAGTTTCAAAGGGGAAAAGCAGGCGTGCCCGAGGTAGAGGGCAATACCGAGGATCCTACAGGGGCCGCCAATGGCAACCTACAAATCCAAGAAGTGGCGCAGACAGCCCAGCTGCACCACAAGGACAATCACAATGACTTGATTTTCATACCGCCTACAAAGGCTCAAAGAGAAGCACCTTTGGGCGGAAAATTATCCTTATTCTCAAAAACTGGCATATCTTAACCAAGGACAACTGGATTCTGGATTTAATAGACAAGGGTTACAGATTCCACTTCCATACTTTACCAATAAGACAAGGCATGCCAAAACTGCCACATCATCAAAGGGCAGAGGCACTCACTCAAGTTTCAAAGCTGTTAAGTATAAAAGCAATAGAAAGGGTTCCTCCTCAGGAACAAGGCCAGGGATTTTATTCAAGACTGTTCCTTGTTCCAAGAAAAGAAAACAAATGGAGACCTATACTGGACTTGTCAACTCTAAATACTTTTCTTATTGTGCCAAAGTTCAAAATGCTGACGCTGCAGCAACTCCGTCCCATGCTGGGCAAGGGGTCTTGGCTGGTCACTCTGGACCTCAAGGAGGCATACCTGCATGTCCCAATCAGACAAAGCTGCAGAAGATACCTCAGATTTCTTGCAGGAACAGAGCATTATCAATTCTCAGCATTGCCGTTTGGCTTATCTACTGCGGCCAGAGTGTTCACGAAATGCCTGGCATCAGTAGTGGCACACTGCAGACTCCAGGGGATTCAAATATACCCCTACCTGGACGACTGCCTCATACAAGCAGACAACAAGCAAACCTTAAAAGCAAACTTGGACTATGTCATTCAACTACTGCAGGCCTTGGGATACACAGTCAACATTCAGAAGTCAAGACTACTGCCATCTCAACAGATTATTTTCCTAGGAGCCAAACTGGACACAGAAACTCAAATGGCCTACCTCACAGAGGAAAAACAACAGCAGTTACCAGAGTACTTCAAAGGCCTAGCAAAACTCTCCCAGCTGACTGCAAGGAAAATCCTGCAGGCCCTGGGGTTCATGGCATCTTGCATTCTTCTGATACCTTTGGCAAGACTTCATATGAGAAAGCTGCAATGGTATTTAAAAAGCTTATGGTCCCAACACAGCCAAAGCCTAGAGGACGTAATCCCACTTATTCCATGTCTGCAAAAGGAATTTTTGTGGTGGGCTCAATTAAACAAAGGCATGTCTTTCAACAGACCTCAAGCAGGTCAAATGATTACAACAGACGCCTCAGATCATGGATGGGGAGCGCACATGGAGGGCAGAGGCATTCAAGGTCTATGGACACCAAAGGAAAGACATCTGCACATAAACCAAAAAGAGATGTTGGCAGTGATACATGCAATCGAGACTTTTGAAAAATCACTACATCAAGGACATTTGCTAATAAGGACAGACAACACCACTGTCATGTGGTATATAAACAAGCAGGGAGGCACTCATTCTTATCCCCTCTGCAGACTAACAATGCTTCTCTGGGAAAAATCCCTGAGTCTGAAGATACATTTGCAATCCCAGTTTGTGCCAGGCAAGGACAATGTACTGGCGGACAACCTGAGCAGAAATTTCTTGGATACACACGAATGGATGCTGCATCCTCACATTTTCTCACAACTAACAAAGACATGGGGAAGACCGGATGTAGATCTCTCTGCTTCCCACTTAAATCATCACCTGGAAAAGTTCTGCACAAGGACCCACCATCCTCTAGCCTGGAAAACGGATGCTCTCTCCTTCAGCTGGAATTCCCTAAAAATGTATGCATTCCCTCCTCTACCTATGCTGACCAAGGTGATACTGAAGATCAAAGCAGAAAAACCAACAGGCATTTTGATAGCTCCAGACTGGCCAAGGCAACACTGGTACCCACTGCTGTTGAGCATAACTCGGACCAGACCGTTGCCTCTGACCCTATGGCCCCTGCTTCTAACACAACACAATTACAGGACGGTCCATCAAAACCTGAAAACATTGCATCTGACAGCCTGGAGGTTACCATAACTCCTCCAGCTAACTCTCTTTCAAAAACAGAGATCTTACTGGAAGCACGCAGACCTTCCACCATTAAAACCTATTCAGCCAAGTGGAAGAGATTCAGCATCTGGAATGCCAACAGGGGTCAGGACACAACATTACTGAGTATACCTCAGATATTAGAATACTTGGCAGAAATGTTTCATACTGGACTCTCATACTCTTCTGTAAAGATTCACGCCTCAGCAATCTCAGCAAAATACAATTGTGACCCACCACTGTTTTCACATCCAGACAGTTCCTAAGAGGGATAAAGAATATCAAACCTCCCAGAAAACAGCCAGTACCTGCATGGGACCTCAATTTCGTTTTGGAAAAATTAACTCTTCCTCCTTTTGAGCCAGCAGCAACTTCAGAAATGCAATTTATATCATGGAAAACGGTCTTTCTATTGGCAGTCACATCTGCAAGAAGAGTCTCAGAGATACAGGCACTCATGGCAGTGCCTCCCTTCCTCATTTTTCATCAGGACAGAGTTTCTCTAAGAACCAATCCTACATTCTTGCCAAAAGTTATTTCCAGGGTGTCTCTAAATCAAGCTATTCACCTGCCTACTTTCTTCCCCAATCCTCAAATTAGGGGGGAAAAACTGCTGCATACTTTGGACATGCACAGGCAACTACGCTACTACTTGGACAGAACTAAGGCCACCAGAAAGTCTGATCAACTGTTTGTGGCCTATGCTGCTGGAGTACAAGGAAAAGCAATCTCCAAACAAACAATTTCAAAATGGATTGGACACTGCATCAGATTCTGCTACTCTTTCCATGGAAAAGGTGTGCCAGCCAATATTAGGCCACATTCCACCAGAGCTATAGCCACATCCACAGCTTTCCTAAGAGGAGTGGCAACAAAGGACATTTTAGAGGCTGCTACATGGAGCTCCGTGCATACATTTACCAAGCACTACAACCTGCCCTTATACTCCAGATCCCGAGCAGGCTTTGCTTCGGCAGTCCTACAGGGCATTTTAGCTACACCATCCCTCTCTTAGTTCCATCCACCCCCAGCTTGGCTATGGTATTCAACCCATATGTTATGACTGCAGTTGCATTCTTGAAGGACATAGTACAGTTTTGTACCTACCATAAATGTAGATGTCCGATAGATATGCAACTGCAGTCGGATTTTCCCACCCTCCTACCCCTCTGCAACCTTCTTTATGGGTCCCTACCCCTATTCCTATTAGCTGGGGGTATTTCCTATGGTGTATCTGTTTATTACTGTTGTGCATGTCTGGAATTTTTTATCCATTCACCAAATTTAACCTTCCTAGGAGGGCACCTGACATATGGGGCAAGAAACACTGAAGAAGATGGCGTCGGCCGATGCCTTTATACTCCAGCCGTTGTGACATCGGAGAGGAGGCGACACCAGCCGACGCCGGACCCAGACTTTGGAATTCGGCCGACCGAGGGCTGCCTGAGGCAGGACAACCCATATGTTATGACTGCAGTTGCATATCTATCGGACATCTACATTTATGGTAGGTACAAAACTGTACTTTCCTATCATACCTTGCCTATACTTAGAGTTCCTTTGATGGGCAGAGGCCTGCCACCAAAACAAGGGACTACCTTTCACACCACCCGCTGCCGCCCAAACCCTAACAGATGCATCTGACTATGCATGGGGAGCTCACCTGGCAGGGAAGTGCATTCAGGGCAAATGAAACACAAGTCAAATGCACCTGCATATCAATCAAAAAGAAATGTTAGCTGTACAGAATGCTCTGACAGCCTTCAAGGACCACATTCTTTCAGGACAACTAATTGTAAAGATGGACAACACCACTGTTGTATGGTACATAAACAAGCGGGGGGATACACATTCTTACCCCCTCTGCAGACTAGCCATGGCATTGTGGAACACAGCCTTGAGCTACCAAGTGCACCTACAAGCTCAATTCCTGCCAGGAAAATTAAATACACTGGCAGACGGACTAAGCAGAAACCTCATGGACCCACACGAGTGGAAACTGGAACCAAGGATTTTCAACATGTTGACAAGCAAATGGGGGAGCCCAGATGTAGACCTGTTTGCCTCTCCCAGAACTACCAACTGGACAAATTTTGCACAAGGACTCCCCACAAACAAGCCTGGAAAGTGGATGCTCTGTCCTTCAGCTGGAAAAGCCTATCAGTCTATGCCTTTCCCCCTCTGCCTCTGCTCCCCAAAGTACTACTAAATATCAAACAGGACAAACCAAGGATGATTTTGATTGCTCCAGACTGGCCGCGCCAACACTGGTAGTACCCTCTTCTCTGCAGTGTGTCACGGTTATCTCCATGGCACCTGTCCTCCTTCCCTGCTGTCTCAGCAGGAGAACCAGATTCTGCACCCTCAGCTTCTAACACTGAACCTTGCAGCCTGGCTCAGCATCCTGTGATGGATATCATTTTAGAGGCAAGGAGGCCTAGTACTAGAAAATCTTATGCTGAAAAATGGAAAAGATTCTGTCCCTGGAACCATTCTCAAGGGATAAGCACAGCAGTGCCCAATTAACCTCAGATTTTACAATACTTAACTGAGATGCTTCACAAGGGCCTATCTTTTTCCTCCATTAAAATCCACACCTCAGCCTTTTCAGCTCATTATAACACAGAACCTCCACTCTTTTCTCATCCATTGCTCAAGCAGTTCCTCAGAGGGGCCAAAGATTTGAGACCACCTAGGAGAGCTCCAACCCCAGCCTGGAACCTTAACTTTGTCTTGGAGAAACTCACTGTACCTACTTTCGAGCCAGCTGCAGACTTAAAATTTCTTTCTTGGAAAACAGCTTTCCTTTTAGCAGTCACTTCAGCTAGAAGGGTGTCTGAATTACAGGCCCTTATGGCAGTGGAGCCTTTCATCATCTTTCATGCGGACAGGGTGTCCCTCAGAACCAATCCATCCTTCATGCTCAAGGTGGTATCCAGTGTGACTCTTAATCAGTCCATTAATTTGCCAACCTTCTTTCCCAATCCACAGAATAAAGGGGAATGGATACTGCATTCCTTAGATGTGCACAGACAACTTAGATTCTACTTGGACAGGACTAAACCTCAAAGGAAATCTGAACAACTGCTGGTGGCATTTACTGCAGGGGCAGAGGAGAAGGCTATTTCAAAGCAAACCATTTCTAAATGGGTAAGCCATTGCATTCATTTCTGCTATAAGCACCATGGAAAAATCTATCCCCCCAGGGGATTAGACCTCACTCCACCAGGGCTGCATCTACCTCTACAGCCTTTCTCAGAGGTGTCCCTACCAGGGACATCCTAGAAGCTGCTACCTGGAGTTCTGTACATACTTTCACCAAGCATTATCATTTGCCAATTTCCTCTAAATCCAGAGCTGGCTTTGCCACTGCAGTCTTGCAGGGCCTTATAGCTGGCCCTAATGCTATCTAAATTCCTCCTCCCAACCATAGCTTTGGGAATCTACCCAAATGTAATGAGTGTATCAGTGAAACACGAAGAACATAGTACAGTTGTGTACACTTACCATAAATGTAGATGTTCGAATGTATTCACTGTTGCAGCCCTGGTTACCCTCCCTCCAGCCCCCTAACTTCTTTTGGCTATACCTCTACTTTCCCTTACTATGCTTAAAAGCCTTTTTGGTGTATTTGCTTTTTTGTTGCAGGTATATCTTTGTACTTTTATATTTACTTGCTTCCCATTAGGGGGGCACCTGACATCTGGGGCAAAAAAACTGATGTAATGACGTCGGCTGCATGTTTTATACCCCCTGACGACCTGATGTCATGGAAGAAAGGACAGCAACCAACGCAGGATCCAAGACTTTGTTAATCAGGTCGACTGAGGGCTACTTGCAAGCAGATAACCCAAATGTAATGACTGCAACAGTAAATACACTTGTACATCTACATTAATGGTAAGTGTACACAACTGTACTTTGCTTCTGACAGCCCCCCCCCCCCAGGAGCCTTTTTTTTTTGCTATTTTTCTTGTGCTTTCTGCCCCATATGCTCATTTTTGTCTTTGAATATCAGTAAAGCTACTTGAGCTGTTCACAGTAACAGACTCTCTTTTTAATGTATTCAGCAGTGCTCAACCACAGATGAAATTTCAGGGGCACATCAGTATTTACAATTTCAGTGCTGCCTTTTTTAATGTCGAGTGCCATACTGTTTTACCATTTTTCTTACACTCTCTTATTTTAACTGTGTTTTTAGCTTTTCTTAATTCAGAGACATCATTTTGACAATAATTTAGGTGACTGATACATGATACATTTTTTTTTATTTCCATGCACTGATGTCTCTTTCAAAATTAGAAACTTGAATCTCTAGTGTATTTATTAAATTGTCATAGTCAGATAATTTTTTTAAAGCTTGCAAAAGTTTTCTCACAATTTTTTTTTTTTTTTGTAATTCCAAGTTGTGTTTTCTGTGATGCCGGACCAGGAAACACTTCGGGAATGCTTTGCTTGCTGTGTAACACTTATCACATCAGCACTGGGTTGGCATCAACAAATGTATAATATTAAGCACCTTTTAGCCTTACAGGATCCTGCTTACATCAGCATAAACAGTTTTGTAATGCCATTATGTTTTTTTCTTCATCTCATTGTGACACTTAAGTCCTCAAATAGTTTATTTATAGTCTTAAGCATATCTTGAATTAATGGGGTTTAACGGTACTGTCAACTTGATTTTTACATTTCCTCCTCTAAAATGTTTTGACATTCATAATTTTAATGTGACATATTACATTCAGAGTTATTTTTACATTTAAATCTATTTTCTGTTAGAGATTGCCTCCAAGAACTGCATGGCTCAACAGTCTGTGGAAATATCAGACACTAGCTATTATGTGGAATAGTGATTGTGAAATTAATTTTTTGTTTGAATTTTTAATAACCAATGACCTGCTTATGTCTTTAGTCTCATTATATAAAATAGACATTGTTTCACTTTGGTAAAGCAACAGGGTGAAATTAGTTGGCATTGCCGTAAAAATTGGGATAGTTGGATCTGATACAAAAATGCTTTTTTTTGTTGTTTTGATTTCCTTTATCACATGCAACCATTCCACAGACACTGGTGGCATTTTTTTCTTTTCAGCTCTACAACCCACCAGTCTGGTGATAGCGCTACACTCTGGGACAGCATTGGCAAATCTGCCTCTCACAGCTGCTGTTTCATGCTATTCAGGACATTTGCTGTGCCAGTGGAGATATCCTTGTCAGAGAATTTAATTGGCGAGGTGCAACCTTGGCATCTGATGTTGTCCTTTTCATTCTTCCTCAATGATAGATCTCATATCTGACATTGGATCTAACTTGGCCACTTTTCCCAGGCTTTAGCATCTGAATTTCAAGCTCCTCCCTCTTCCTCATAATGCACCATACCTTCTCTTAACCCCCCAGATGTTGTTTGCCGCACGTTGCATTCAGATGTGGTTCTTGAGTCTCGGGCAGATTCTGTTTTGAGAGATAAATCTTTTGATGTTAAAACTTTAAAAACACCTTTATAAATAATCGTTCTTCTGGTTTCTTTTTTCCTCCCTCCTTTATTAGACTCTTGTAGGCATTAGGGACTTTAGAGTTTCCGTCACTGCTTTTCTTTCGTGCCGTTTAGGTTTGCGCAGAGTTATTATTATTGTTATTGTCTTGCTGAAATGTCACCGAGGCCTATATGGACAGAATGGTATGAAAGGTCCTCAAGACGCACATTCAGATGGGAGTCTTGCCATCTCCATCCCATCTTGAATCCGTGAGTGCTTCATCTACTAATTTGTAGACTGCTTTTCTGATCTGACCCTTGGTTTCAGAACCCCACAGTCCTGGTTTCCCCGAGAGAGTTGATGTTGGATCCTGGACTCTGACTACATCCCTGACCAGCCTTGCTCCATTTTGTCGGATCAGAGCGGCACTGACTCTGGGGGGTTGCCTTCAGCTCCAACTTTGTCGGATCTGTTGCTTTCTCTTGGGGCTTTTTTCTCGACAGCTCAGGGCTGGTTCGGTTGGGAAGCCTTGGATCCATGGCTGTCTCTGCTCTGTCTCCTCTGGTGACTTCAGCTCCAAGGGATAGGAAGAGGGTTTCCTCATGTCCTTCCGAATTGCAGAAAGGGCCTTCTGAAGGATCAGAGAGCACTCTCCTCACACCCAGGGTCTGACCCATCCTTCACTGGATCTGAGCAGTGAGCCCATCACTCCTGCCATAGGTCAGCCTTCCCCATGGAGCCTCCAGACCATATCCCGTCATGGCACCCCGTCTTATGATACCTCCTCAGAACACACCATGGAGGAGGTCCCTCGAAAGAAAAAGTGTAAAAGGAGGCATGTAGACTTCCCTCCCCTTTGAAGTCCCTCACAGAGGACACCAAATTCATTGGAGGGAGAAAGATCTCCCCAATCACCACCTGACAATGTCTTCTTTGGAGAAATCCTAGAACTCCTTAGGCAGAAAGATGGTTAGTCCTCCCAACCTCCTCCTTCTGAGGAATTGGTGTTCCTGGAGGCTTTCGGGGCAGGCCAGTCTAAGTCCTGGTTGTCTTTCGTAGCAGATGAGCTGATAGATTTAGTTTCCTGCTGGGGCTGGAGGGAACCGGACATGGTCGATCCTACTCCTAAGCACCCCGACAGGTTCCTTATCCTGTCCTCTGATCATCCACATTGGAGTAAAGGTATTCTGGTAGATGCCATTGTTGTTGCAGCAGCCACAAAAAAGAAGCTAGCCAAACAAAGCTCTGTCTCCTCTGGTGACTTCAGCTCCAAGGGATAGTAAGAGGGTTTCCTTGCGTCCTTCAGCCTTCCAGGTTGCAGAAAGGGCCTTCTGAAGGATCAGAGAGAATCTCCTCACACCCAGAGTCTGACCCATCCTTCATTGGATCTGAGCACTGAGCCCGTCACTCCTGCCATAGATCAGCCTGCCCCATGGAGCCTCCAGATCACATCCCGTCATGGAGCCCCCCTTCTTATGATACCTCCCCAGAACACACCATGGAGGAGGGCCCTTGAAAGAAAAAGTGTAAAAGGAGGCATGTAGACTCCCCTCCCCTCCCCTATGAAGTCTCTCACAGAGGACACCAAATTCGATGGAAGGCGAAGGCTCTCCCCAATCACCACCTGACAATGTCTCCTTTGGAGACATCCTAGAACTCCTTAGGCAGAAATATGGCCCGTCCTTCCAACCTCCTTCTGAGGAATTGGTGTTCCTGGAAGCTTTTGGGGCAGGCCTATCTAAGTCCTGGTTGTCTTCCCCAGTGGATGAGCTGATAGATTTAGTTTCCTGCTGGGGCTGGAGGGAACCGGACATGGACGAGCCTATTCCTAAGCACCTCGACAGGTTCCTTATCTTGTCCTCTGATCATCCACATTGGAGTAAAGGTGTTCTGGTAGATGCCATTGTTGTTATAGCAACCACAAAAAAGAAGCTAGCCAAACAAAGCTCCACTGTCTATCTGCTAAACAAGAATCCTAGGGCACTGGACAGATATGGAAAGTACGTTTACGGCTCAGCTGCTTTCGCACTGAGTTTAAGTCTATTTGGTACACTTCACCCGATTGCAGAGAGACCTGGTTAAGGAGTTAACCAACTCTTTTGCTGATACCATGTCGGCGGAGGACTTGAAAAGGATTTCTCCCCACCTGGCTACTCTTTCCTCCTTTGCAAATTCCTTGATGAGGTTGATGTTGTATATAGCTGAAGGCACCTCACGAGCAGCCGGTGCAAGCATGGCCATCAGGAGACATGCCTGGATGCGGCTTTGTGACTTTGCGGAACCCTTCAAGGTGTCGTTTTTTAATGCCTGCTATGATGGTTCCATTTTGTTTGGACCATCCATGAAAGACGCACTAACTTGCAGCAAGCAAGAAGGAAAACCTTGCCTGCCATGGGGATCAAGTTTTCCACCCCTCAGAGGACCTTCTCTAGGAGCCAGTGAAGCGGGAAGAAATCTTGGTTTAGGAAGTCTCAAGGATCTTTCCAGGATCTGCACAGGGATAGTTCCTCCAGAGGCAGAGGAGGAGGATTCAATGGCATATGCCACCCTAGAGATGGGTTAGGGGAGGGTCCGCAAAATCAGGGTTTCAGGAAGCCTTTTCCCAACAGTCCCCATCAGCGCTTCTGAAATGTTGCCCGACTATTCATCTCTGGAGGCAGTCAGGGGTTGTCTTTCTTTGCACCTAAATGCCTGGGCAAATATAACAAACAACATCTGAGTGTAAAACATATTATCCAGAGGTTGTTACATTCCCTTTTCCTTATTGCCTTCATGTCCCAAGAGGAAACTCCCTGACATACCACTCAGGTTGAAGGGGTACGCTATTCAAGAAGTTCAGAAACTTTTACTAAAAAGAGTCATCCAGGAGGTTCCGACTGAACAAACGGGATTCAGAACTTATTCTCGCTTCCTTTTAGTACCAAAGAAAACAGGGGACCTGAGACTTATTCTGGACCTCAGCAACTTGAATCAGTTCGTCAAGAAGTCAAAGTTCCAAATGGTTACAGTTCAGTCCATTGTGCCACTTCTACGAAAGGATGATTAGGTGTGCTCTTTGGATCTTCAGGACGTGTATTAGCATATCAAAATTGACAGGTGCTCCAGAAGACATTTGTGCTTTCGGCTGGGAGCCAGTTATTACCAGTTCAGAACACTTTCCTTTGGACTCACCACAGCCCCCAGGTATTTACCAAATGTTTGGCAGTCTTAGCTGCTCACCTGAGGCTAAAAGCATTCCAGCTGTTTCCCTACATAGATGATTGGCTCCTTACAGTACCAACAAGGCATTGACTGCTACAGTCCAGGAATTACCTAGTAAAGATCTTCAACTACCTGGGCATCATGATAAATCTGGCAAAATCAAACTTGACTCCTTTTTAGAACCTAGAATTTATAGGAACACAGTTGGACACGACAACACAGGTGGCATCCCTACCAATGCATCCCATAATATCTCTCGACAACAGGTTCAGGACCTATTAGATTTTCCTTCTCCTCCAGCAAGGTTAATTCTGTGGGCTCTGGGGTCAGTGGCAGCTGCAATCATTCTAGTCCCGCTAGCAAGGTTCTTAATAAGGGTTTCTCAGTGGACCATAGTCGTTCAGTGGTTCATTCTATGCCAACCACTGTCAGTTCCCATAAAACTGTCTTCGATCTGCAGGAATCGTCTACAGTGGTGGATGCAGTTAGATGACCTATCTCTGGGCAGGCTTTTTCTCCCCCCTCCTACTTGATAGTCACAGTGACCATGGATGCTTCCTAGTGAAGGGTGCATTATCAAGGAAAGCTGGTCCAAGGCATGTGGTCGTCCTCGGAGACCAATCTGCATATCCATATCCTATAGATGAGAACAGTCTTTCTAACATTGCAAGCATTTCAGGACACTCTTCCGCTGGGGATGATAGCAGTTAACACAGAAGAAATGTCAGTAGTCTGGTACATCAGCAAACAAGGAGGAACCCGTTCCTACCCATTGTATTGGGAGGCCAGGAGAGTTTGGGAATGGGCAATATCTTCAAACAGCTTTCTTAACTGCAGCACACATTCCGGGAAAAAACAATGTTCTAATGGACAGACACAGCAGGTCCATTCTGACTCCTTACAAGTGATCCCTCAACCAGTCAGTGGCAAACAAGATTGTTAGTCGTTGGAGCCAACCTTGTTGTGTCTTTTTCGCCTCTCCCCTGAATTACAAGTGAAACAAGTATTTTGCTCTGATCCCCCTGAAGGTGGAGTTACCAAAGGATGCTGTAGTCCACGATTAGCCCCCCCCAGTTTCCTCTGTGCTTCTCCATCTGATTCCAAAGTTTCCACAGAAAGCCAGCAGGTTGAAGAGCTCAGTATTCCTCATTGCCCCCTTCTGGCCTCGTCCAGTATGGTTCCCCTTGTCTCAATTCAAGTATTCACCTTGGATACTGGATTCCAGACAGGATGTCATAAGTCATCTATCAGTTATCTAGTCCCCCTATCTCCACACCCTAAAGTTGACCACATGGTTTCTCCACTTCCCAGTAATTGTAAGAATGTCCAGGCTCACCCCTTCAGTTTCTGACATAATCCTAGCCTCTCAGAGGGCTTCCACTGAAAAGGTCTGCAGCAGCAAGTGGAAGAGGTTTTCTGTTTGGGCTTCAAAAGAGACTATTGACCCTTACTCAGCACCCACTTCAATGATTAATCTTTTTCTTAGTACTCTTTTTGAAGCAGGAACCAGTTTGTTTACCATCAAACTTCATCTGGCTGCTGTATCCAGTTTTCATGCTGGAAAGGTATCTTCTCCCCCTTGGGATCTCACATTGGTACTGCAAGACCTTATCCAGAAGCCTTTTCAACCAGCTGATAGTTGTGACATCAGATTTCTGTCCTGGAAAACAATTTTTCTAGTAGCTATTACCTCTGCTAAGAGAGTATCAGAGCTTCAAGCTTTGTTAGCCCAACCTCCTTACATAATTTTCCATAAAGATAGGATATCCTTAAGAACAAATCCTTCCTTTATGCCTACGATAACCACGGAATCGAACATTAACCAATCAATTCATCTACCAGTCTTTTTCCCCAAATTTTCAAACAAAGGATAATATATTTTGCATCTACTAGATGTTCACAGGCAACTACATTTCTCCTTCCACAGAACAAAGAGGTATAGGAAATCTGATCAACTATTTGTATCTTTCTCAACAAACCATTCAGATCAGGCAGTTTCAAAGTTCACTTAAGCCTAATGGATTACGGACTGTATTTCTTTCATTTATTCACAAAAAGGTATTGAATTTCCTCAACCTCCCAGTGCCCATTCCACCAGATCTATGGCTCCGTCCTCTGCCTTTTCTTCCAGAGCCTCAGTTGATGAGATTTGTGCTGTAGCCACTTGGTCTAAAGCTCACACATTTGTCTCTGATTATAAATTGGATATTGTTTCTAGGAGCAGGGCATCCTTTGGCTCGACAGTGCTCCAACACATCCATCCTTGAGGGCCGCCCAGGAGTTATATAGCTGGGGACTCTGACCCATCAGTGAGGAAGAATGGAAAGGACAACATCTGATTTAAGTTATGTACTTACCATAACTAAGCATCTGTGTTGTCCATTGTCATTCTTCCTCACAGCCATCCCCCGGCCTGGTGCCTTAGACAAGTACTTGGAAGAAATTTAGAACCCATGGGTTCTGGATTTTGCATCAATCCTTTTTCTCTTCTGTGTCCTATTGCTATAATCTCTTGTGTTGTAGTGCAACAGACTTGATCTGGGAGTTAGAAAAGGTATGGTGCATTGTGGGAAGAGGGAGGAGCTCGAGACTCCGATTCTAAAGTCTGGGAAAATCAGCCAAATAGTTAGATCTGAGACCCATCAGTGATGAAGAATGAAAATGAGCAACAAAGATGCTTGTTTATGGTAAGTACATAACTTTTAAATGCCCTTCTATTCATATGCTGCTGTATCCTTAACACTAGGGAGTCTGCCTCTGGTCAACTCGTGTACATCTGTCCATTTTACAAAAGATAGATGCTATTACAAGGGTGCGTGTGACGTCCCGTGTGTCTGTCTCTCTCTCTCTCTGTCTCTCTCTGCAGACGTTGGGTACAAAGCGGACGTCAGCATGCACCTACCTCAGAACTTTTCTGCCTCCTGTGTGACTGCCAGCTCCGGATATCACTACATCAGAAAAGTGAGCTCATCTTATCTGACTTCAGATAAGTACCCCATAGGGGTTTTTGATTATCCTTTTGCTACTGCTTTGGGGTTTCATGTCATGTAGAAAGGGCAAGTGTAGGTGTGGAAGGCAGATTCCACATAAGGATTCACATGAGCTTTGCCTCCTTTATTTAGGCCAAGAACACGACCACACTGCTTGTAGTATTTGTCAGGCCTTCATCCCCAAAACCCTCAGAAGTCGCCTAGCAGCTTTAAATCTTTACTTAGAGAACCAGCAACTCAAACGTCTGACTAAAGCTATGGATCCGATGTCGGGTTCCTCGAATGAGCCACCAGTCAAAAAGGCCAAAAAATCATGGCCCGACCTGCTGCACACTGTATTCCAGTCGTACCTCTTGAGAATGGTGAAGGCCCGGAGTCCGAGATGGAATTCTCAGATCTTGTTTTGGCGGGTACCCGGGAGGAGGCCATCAAAGAAGCCACTAGCATATCCCAGAGGGAATCACAGGCATCTGAATCTGTCACTGGGGGAACCTAGGCTAATCATTTCCAAGGGCCACGTGGGGTATGTCCTCAGACATTATGGAGTGTCGTCCAGCCCTCCATCACTCCACCACATCTCTGATACCTCGGTGTTGGAGTCCCACAAAAAGAAGAAGCAAAAGACCAAGCATCTTGCACCTTCTCTGATGCCCACACCCTCTGACCAGCTACCTGACTGGCAGGCCTTTACTCAAGGCCTTCTAAATGCATTCCTTGCCTTATGTCAGGCCCCTGCTCTGGTCCAGGCCCCTACTGCATCTGCCCCTCAGGGTAAACTTGTTTCCGACATCTCAACTGAAGAGGAGGATTCATCAGGGGATGAATCTCTCACACTTCACAAATTGCTTCCCCAGAGGATTACTCCAGTGGCACAGAGTCCCCAGGGGAAGACATTAACTTCGGGGATACTATTGCTCAAATGAACAACATTTTCAAGTGGTACAGCAACCAGGTCACCGAGACCCAAAAGAGGTTTTATGACCTTTTACGAATGGAGTTTCAGATCCGCCTGCTGTACCTCCATTGCACCCTGCTTTCTTAAATGCTTTTCTGGCTCCTTCAGAAAACCCAGATTACCAACCACCCACACCCAAATGCTCAGACAGGTTTTACAAAGTTCCCGAGGATGAAAATGTCTTTACAAAGCTCCTTTTGCAGACCCTTCCAACATTGCTGTGGCTACAGACAAAACCTCCATGTTGGTCCCTTCCACCTCTCTTCTTCCTCTGACAAGGAGAGCAGATTAGAGGAGTACCTTAGCAGTGAGAGCCATTAACTACCAGACTCACATGACCAAATACTCCCTGGCTCTGCTTTCTGATGTGACTAAACAATTGGGGGACCTCCCTGAATGCTTGGCCAAGGCTAAAATCTCTACTCTCCTAAATTCCTACACTCAAGTAACTAAGCACTCTATCAAGTGCAGTTATGATGCGGTATAGGCCTCATCTAGGGCTGCCGACTCAGGGTCTATCATCAGGAGATATTTCTGACTTAGGTTGCAAGCTCTCCCTGATGACATCAAGTGTACACTCCTACAGCTTGTAAGAATAGTAGTAGTAATAATTCTATTTGTTAACCAGGTAACCCTGGTCATAGAAATGGTGCAGTTCCAGTTAGTAACAGTCTGTATGAAAGCCCATTATTGAAGACATAGTAATACACTTCTAGGGCCTCCTTGATAGCAAATCCAGCATTGTGGGTGTTGAAGCTGCTTATGGTCAGGATTGGGTTGAAGTCACCCCACCCCATTCAGAGCAAAACTCTTCCTTACAGATAACCTAATGTGGTAAGTACATACCTGTCGTGTTTAAAGTTTCACAGATAACTTTTTCTGATTGAGGTGCCATACATTTAACTCCAAGATAAAACAGGAAGTTGATGCATCTGTGTCTGTTCAGTATTATGTGTATGAGATGTTCAGTTTCTTAATCTGTAAGGAAAACTTACCTCTGTATGATTGCACTAGGCAAATAACAGAAAAAAAAACAGACCATGGTGGAAAAGATAGGGGAACTAGTTAAAGGGATATAAAATTTCAGAATCTCTGCATTAGCATAAGTAAATGAAAAATTTAACAAAACAAGTCTTTTGTTTTAATATTACTGCATTGCTTTCAGCATATTCACGTGACAGCTGGTGTAAAGAGAAGAAAACGAAGGCGAGTTCTGAAATCAAAAACATTCGTAGATGATGAGGGTTGCATAGGTAAGAAAATAAATGCATTATGAGTTCTGCTCTTTTGTCAGACATGCTCTGTTGAGGTACTGTTTTACTGTTAACATGAAAGTTTGCTGTCCTAAAACTATTTGAAAGCCCTATAATTCCTGCAGTATGTAAAACCCTACCCTGTTAGGACCTTATTGTTCTACGTCAACCCATTTAATGTTGCCTTTTCCATTAAACATTTTGCCAGTCCTACAGTTATGACTTGGGTCATGCATTCCAAAGAAGGATGTGACTGGGCATACTTTGTCTTCCAGTTAGCCATATGGTTGTCTTACATTTTGGCTGTTACATAGCTTATCCATTTAAGAAAAGTTATTTCTATTGTGTAGTCCCACACTTTCACGCAAGTTTTGAAAATCCCTACTCATCTTTTAAATGTTCCTGCTCTGTTTTTAAAAGGTATAGTGCTTTTTCTGCAGTATTACCACAGAAAATTGTCTACTTTCTTCATTCAAATTTCACCTTTCGCTGTTAACGTCTATGACTCCACTTCTTTTATCTACAAGTTCCTTTCATGGTTGTGCTTATTCTTTAATGTTGCCCTCCACATTGTTTAAAAGCTGGCATAATCTATTCATCCTTTTTATCATTAACCGATCATTTACAGAATAAGTTCAGGAAGTAACTGCAGGAGTCTTTGTTCTAGAACTTACAGGAACCCTAGAAGATTGCCCCACATTTCTTATACTGTTATCTGTCATTATAACTTTACAGAGTATGAATGTAATTTATTAACTGCACTTCTTTCATTTCTTTTCAAGTGTCCATTACTTTTGGGTGTAACCTTATTCATTTGGCTTCCTTTAGCCCTGTGTCAAACAATAATTAAAAAACTGACATCTTTAAATGCATTTCTTTACTGCAACAGTGATCAGTCAGACATCTACTGTTGTGGTAAGTTCTTACACGTGTACTTTGTACAAAAAAGGCAAACACATTCACTTTAATCCCCGGGATTCAAGAAGCTTGGCGCAAGGACAGTTTTAGCCTTTCACCGAACGTCCTCACTACAGATGGTGCAGCAGCGCCATATGAATATGTATGAGGACGCACCGCCACACCCTCGATGTGCACAGGAAATGTGTGTGAGTGCAGGAAGCATGTACAAGTGCTCTACGGAGGCGTAAACATGCACCGACAGTTGCATAACCTACTATGCCTACTAGTAGAGCCCGCCTCTAATAGTAAGTTAGTAATTCAGTGTCCGTGCTAAGCATACAAGAGTGACCATGAACAGTGAAATAAAATCAAAGTAGTAAACACACAAGCACGTAGTGGAATGTTGAGCCCTGTCCCTAGTACTTTCACAGTTAGATTCCTTGTGCCCTTACTATACATATGAATTGCTGCAATATCGAAGGTGTAAGCAAAGCGCAGCGTGTTTGCACGTCGCTGCCCTCTGCCGAGCATAGCTTACACATCAAATTAATTCAAATAGAGAAAAACATGCGGAATCACCGTAAATGTCAATTGTGTAGTGTTTAGAGCATCCGCCTAATGAACAGGCATTCACGGTTCGAGCCCAACAATAGCACATATCATTTTCCATGCAGAATGAATGTCATTTTGCTGTAAAACCGACATGAGTATCGCATGAGATATTTAACTAAATGTCATTCAATCAAAGTGGCACTGTCATAATGAATAAGGCACTAGTAAGCAGGTGTAAGCACAAATAAGCAGCAATAAACATATATAAGTACCAGTAAGCAAGTCTGAGTGCGCTTGCGCAGGTCTAAGCAGTGCCCAGCATAGGAAATGTATATAAGTATGTACAGATATATAAAATATATATATATATATATATATATATATATATATATATATATATATATACATACACACATATATACATATAAATATATATCTATCTATGAAGAAAGAATGATGTAACAATAAAGCATACAAAAGGAATGAGAAGGGAATCAAAAGCAACCCCAGTATTATATAGCGCTGTCAGCGTATGTCATATCAAGCTGGGCAGGAGTGAGCAAAGCACTGCTACTTGCACCACAGGCAGGATATTACCAGTGGGAGTAATATTGTTGATCTGTTAAGTCTACTTTACACACAGAGGGTAGTCCCTGGTGGGACTACCCAATAATTGATAGGCTATTTGGCCATCCGTCCATTACACAAGCAAGGGCAGATATGTTCAAGGACTAAATGGTGGGAGAGCCTGAGAATACATGGGTTGGGACATCATACGTGTATGGCCCCTAACACTCGGGAGAGGGCAATGTGTGGAGGTGTGTCATGGCTGCGATAGCAACTGGACAATGGATGGTATGCATGTATGTTGAACTCGGGTGGGGTGGAGGAACTATGGGTATGAAATTATGGATCCAGGCGTGCCAGGGTAGGATGGGCTGGTTCTAATTGGACCGTCCTGTGGAGGTCAGCGAGTTCGTTATAAGTATATATGCATACACACATGCAGACATCTATATGTAGAAGTACATTCTCTGTAACACTTTCATTCCATTTGCAGACATAAATAACATGAATGTGCCCTTACAAACCTCAACAGTAGATAGAATAATAGGTTGTGCATAAGAGGGAAGGGATGAAACTGCTAAAATGCAGAAGTGTGTATAATGTCCGAAGTCAGTGCTGTGCTGAAAAAAATCAAATGTGAGGATTTTCCCCCACATGGAGCCTGTGATCTGCCTGCTACGGCAACGTCAATTGCTAAACCGGTCTACTTGTAAAAGAAATATGCCGAACACATACATAATTAGGCTCTCATGTGTAACGGGTGCGTTACCACATAGTCATACTTATTAATTTATTGTAGTGTCATGTTAACGGGAGTAAGGATGTAATGAAGTATAGAGTCTAATCTTGACATAAAGACATGCATGTCCCATGTGGGACAACCCAAAAATTGTGAATAGAGTCCTTTTGGTCGCTCATGTCACCAATGTTTGTGGACTAAAAGTTTGGGAGTTCTGAGGATAGGTGGAGTGAGTCAACCGATGGGATGGGTCTGCAGGAGTAGGGA